>NC_141876.1:435350533-435502048 GCF_056163025.1 Triticum urartu | reverse complement strand
GGTTTCTTGCTAAAGCACAGTTCATACGGTGTCGTCTCAACGGATTTAGATAGTGCCCTTTTTAATGTGAATGCAACTGTCTCTAATGCATAGCCCCAAAATGATAGTGGTAAATCGGTAAGAGACATCATAGATTGCACTATATCAAATAAAGTACGGTTATGACGTTCGGACACACCATTACGCCGTGGTGTTCTAGGTGGCATGAGTTTGTGAAACTATTCCACATTGTTTTAATTGAAGACCAAACTCGTAACTCAAACGATCAGATCGTAGAAACTTTATTTTCTTGTTACGATGATTTTCCACTTCACTCTGAAATTGTTTGAACTTTTCAAATGTTTCAGACTTATGTTTCTTCAAGTAGATATACCCATATCCGCTCAAATCATCTGTGAAGGTCAGAAAATAATGATACTCGCCACGAGCCTCAACACTCATCGAACCTCATACATCAGTATGTATTATATCCAATAAGTTAGTTGCTCGCTCTATTGTTCTGGAGAACGGAGTCTTAGTCATCTTTACCCATGAGGCATGGTTCACAAGTATCAACTGATTCATGTCAAGTGATTCCAAAAGCCAATCAACATGGATTTTCTTCATGCGCTTTACACCAATATGACCTAAATGGTAGTGCCACAAATAAGTTGCACTATCATTATTAACTTTGCATCTTTTGGCTTCAATATTATGAATATGTGTATCACTACGATCGAGATTCAACAAACCATTTTCATTGGGTGTATAACCATAGAAGGTTTTATTCATGTAAACATAATAACAATTATTATCTAACTTAAATGAATAACCGTATTGTAATAAACATGATCAAATCATATTCATGCTCAATGCAAACACCAAATAACACTTATTTAGGTTCAACACTAATCCCGAAAGTATAGGGAGTGTGCGATGATGATCATATCATTCTTGGAACTACTTCCAACACACATCGTTACTTCACCCTTAACTAGTCTCTGTTCATTCTTCAACTCCTGTTTCAAGTTACTACTCTTAGCAACTGAACTAGTATCAAATACTGAGGGGTTGCTATAAACACTAGTAAAGTACACATCAATAACATGTATATCCAATATACCTTTGTTCACTTTTCCATCCTTCTTATCCGCCAAATACTTGGGGCAGTTCCGCTTCCGTGACTAGTCCCTTTGCAGTAAAAGCACTTAGTCTCAGGCTTAGGTGCAGACTTGGGCTTCTTCACTTGAGCAGCAACTTGCTTGCCGTTCTTCTTGAAGTTCCCCTTCTTCCCTTTGCCCTTTTATTGAAACTAGTGGTCTTGTTCACCATCCACACTTGATGCTTTTCTTGATTTCTACCTTCCTCGATTTCAGCATCATGAAGAGCTTGGGAATAGTTTCCGTTATCCCTTGCATATTATAGTTCATCACGAAGTTCCAGGAACTTGGTGATAGTGACTAGAGAACTCTGTCAATCAGTATCTTATCTGGAAGATTAACTCCCACTTGATTCAAGTGATTGTAGTACTCAGACAATCTGAGCACATGCTTACTAGTTGAGCTATTCTCCTCCATCTTGTAGGCAAAGTAATGTCAGAGGTCTCATACCTCTCGACACGGGCATGAGTATGAAATACCAATTTCAACTCTTGGAACATCTTATATGCTCCGTGGCTTTCAATTTTTTTTTGAAGTCCCGGTTCTAAGCTGTAAAGCATGGTGCACTAAACTATCAAGTAGTTATCATACCGAGCTTTTGTCAAAACGTTCAAAACGTCTGCATCTGCTCCTGCAATAGTTCTGTCACCTAGTGGTGCATGAAGGACATAATACTTCTGTGCAGCAATGAGGATAATCCTCAGATCATGGAGCTAGTCCGCATCTTTGCTACTAACATCTTTCAACTTATTTTTCTCTAGGAACATATCAAAAATAAAACATGGGAGCTAAACGCGAGCTATTGATCTACAACATAGATATGCTAATACTACGAGGACTAAGTTCATGATAAATTAAAGTTCAATTAATCATATTACTTAAGAACTCCCACTTAGATAGACATCCCTCTAATCATCTAAGTGATCACGTGATCCAAATCAACTAAACCATGTCCGATCATCACGTGAGATGGGGTAGTTTTCAATGGTGAACATCACTATGTTGATCATATCTACTATATGATTCACGCTCGACCTTTCGGTCTCTAGTGTTACGAGGCCATATCTGCATATGCTAGGCTCATCAAGTTTAACCCGAGTATTTCAAAACTGTCTTACACCCGTTGTAGATGAACATTGAGCTTATGACACCCGATCATCACGTGGTGTCTCGGCACGACGAACTTTGGCAATGGTGCATACTCAGGGAGAACACTTTTACCTTGAAATTTAGTAAGCGATCATCTTATAAAGCTACCGCCGAACTAAGCAAAATAAGATGTATAAAGATAAACATCACATGCAATCATAATATGTGACATGATATGGCCATCATCATCTCGTGCTTTTGATCTCCATCTCCAAAGTACTGTCATGATCTCCATTGTTACCGGCATGACACTATGATCTCCATCATCTTGATCTTTTATCAACGTGCCGTCACATGGTCGTCTCACCAGCTATTGCTTTTGCAACTACTGCTATCGCATAGCGATAAAGTAAAGCAATTACATAGCACTTGCATCTTATGCAAATAAAGAGACAAACATAAGGCTCCTGCCAGTAGCCAATAACTTTAACAAAACATGATCATCTCATACAACAATTTATATTTCATCACATCTTGACCATATCACATCACAACATGCCCTGCAAAAACAAGTTAGACATCCTCTACTTTGTTGTTGCAAGTTTTACGTGGCTGCTACGGGCTGAGCAAGAACCGTTCTTACCTACGCATCAAAACCACAACGATAGTTCATCAAGTTAGCACTGTTTTAACCTTCACAAGGACCGGGCGTAGCCACACTCGGTTCAACTAAGTTGGAGAAACTGACACCCGCCAGCCACCTGTGTGCAAAGCACGTCGGTAGAACCAGTCTCGCGTAAGCGTACGTGTAAAGTCGGTCCGGGCCTTCATTCAAAAATACCGCCGAACCAAAGTATGACATGCTAGTAAGCAGTATGACTTGTATCGCCCACAACTCACTTGTGTTCTACTCGTCCATATAACATCTACGCATAAACTTGGCTCGGATGCCACTGTTGGGGAACGTAGTAATTTCAAAAAAAATCCTAAGCACACGCAGGATCATGGTGATGCATAGCAACGAGAGGGGAGAGTGTGTCCACGTACCCCCGTAGACCAAAAGCGGAAGCATTAGCACAACGCGGTTGATGTAGTCGTACGTCTTCATGATCCGACCGATCCAAGTACCGAACGCACGACACCTCCGAGTTCAGCACACGTTCGGCTCGATGACGTCCCATGAACTCCGATCCAGCAGAGCTTTGAGGGAGAGTTCCATCAGCACGACGACGCGATGACGGTGATGATGATGCTACCGACGCAGGGCTTCGCCTAAGCACCGCTATGATATGACCGAGGTGAATTATGGTGGAGGGGGGCACCGCACACGGCTAAAAGATCAATGATCAATTGTTGTGTCTCCAAGGGGTGCCCCCTCCCCATATATAAAGGAATGGAGGAGGGGGAGGGCGGGCCCTCTCTATGGCGCGCCCTAGGGGAGTCCTACTCCCACCGGGAGTAGGATTCCACCTTTCCTAGTAGAACTAGGAGCCCTTTCAAGTAGTAGGAGTAGGAGAGAATGAAAGGGAAAAGAGAAGAGAAGGAAGGAGAGGGCGCCGCCCCTCCCCCTAGTCCAATTCGGACTAAGCATTGGGGTGGGGGGGGGGGGCGCAGCCTCTCCTCTCTCTTTCCCCTAAAGCCCAATAAGGCCCATATACTCCCCGGCGAATTCCCGTAACACTCCGGTACTCCGGAAAGTACTCGAATCACTTGGAACCTTTCCGATGTCTGAATATAGTCGTCCAATATATCGATCTTTACGTCTCGACCATTTCGAGACTCCTCGTCATGTCCCCGATCTCATCCGGGACTCTGAACTACCTTCGGTACATCAAAACACATAAACTCATAATACAAATCGTCACCGAACATTAAGCGTGCGGACCCTACGGGTTCGAGAACTATGTAGACATGACCGAGACACGTCTCCGGTCAATAACCAATAGCGGAACCTGAATGCTCATATTAGCTCCTACATATTCTACGAAGATCTTTATCGGTCAAACCGCATAACAACATACGTTGTTCCCTTTGTCATCGGTATGTTACTTGTCCGAGATTCGATCGTCGGTATCTCAATACCTAGTTCAATCTCGTTACTGGCAAGTCTCTTTACTCGTTCCATAATACATCATCCCACAACTAACTCATTAGTTACAATGCTTGCAAGGCTTATAGTGATGTGTATTACTGAGTGGGCCCAGAGATACCTCTTCGACGATCGGAGTGACAAATCCTAATCTCGAAATACGCCAACTCAACAAGTACCTTCGGAGACACCTACAGAGCACCTTTATAATCACCCAGTTATGTTGTGATGTTTGATAGCATACAAAGTGTTCCTCCAGTAAATCGGAGTTGCATAATCTCATAGTCATAAGAACATGTATAAGTCATGAAGAAAGCAATAGCAACATACTAAACGATCAAGTGCTAAGCTAACGGAATGGGTCAAGTCAATCACATCATTCTCCTAATGATGTGATCCCGTTAATCAAATGACAACTCATGTCTATGGTTAGGAAACTTAACCATCTTTGATTAACGAGCTAGTCAAGTAGAGGCATACTAGTGACACTATGTTTGTCTATGTATTCATACATGTATTATGTTTCTGGTTAATACAATTCTAGCATGAATAATAAACATTTATCATGAAATAAGGAAATAAATAATAACTTTATTATTGCCTCTAGGGCATATTTCCTTCAGGAGCTAGAGGATGAACTCAAGACAACTCGCGTTGGATACGAAGAGGAAATCGCAGTGCTACTGGAGCATAATGAAGACCTGAGGAAGAAGCTAGGAATGCCCGTGGTGAAACCAGAACCTGAAGTGGACATTCATCGGAAGATTACATCACACTAGATGACACAGACACAGACACCGACAGTGATGGTAAGGACAGTGATGATGAGGACAGTGATGATTATGAAGACGAAGCTGGAGCTGATATTATGGAATCTTCCACCGATCAAAACTTCTAGTCGACCATCATATTTATATTAGAGATCTTCCAAGTAGTTAGAAATCGTTCGCGAGATTTTGTAATAGTAGCTTAGATCGATTGTATGAATCTTATTTGAAATTGAGTGGTGTGAATTGAATGTGTTTGTCTCATATGCATATGGATAGTGAAATTTCTCATTAGACCTTATTCTATTCTGTTTTCTCACCCCTCTAACCTATCAGATGTCTCCAAGACGTGACCCCAGATTCACTTTCCTGCCAGAGCTCACCCAGTTGATCCAACAGCAGAATGCCTTGATGCAGATGCTCATCCGGAACCAAGGCAACAACAACAACCCACCACCACCACCCCCAGTTGACAACCTAGCCCGTTTCCTAAGGTTGAATCCACCGGTGTTCTCCAGCAGCACCAAGCCGATTGTTGCTGATGACTGGCTCCACAAGATCGGAAGGGAGCTGACCACCGCTGGATGCACAGATGCAGAGAAGGTGCGCTTTGCTGCACATTAGCTTGATGGACCCACAGCCTCATGGTGGGAGAACTACACCACCACCTTCCCCGTGGCCAATGTGACATGGGATCAATTTCAGCAGGTCTTCCGCACCGCACATGTCTCAGCTGGAGCCATGAGTTTGATGAAGCGGGAGTTTCATAGCTTACGCCAGGGAAATCGTACCGTGGGGCAATACGTGGAGGAGTTCAGCAAGTTAGCATGCTATGCCCCAGATGATGTGGCCACAGATGCCGCGAAGCAGGAGAAATTTCTTGAGGGACTCAATGATGAGATGAGTATGCAGTTGATGGTGGCAACCTTCACCAACTACCAGGAGATGGTAGATAGGGCCCTCATGATCGAAGGCAAGCAGCAGCAGATAGAGAACCGCAAACAGAAGTATGGACAAGGGAAATACGACTCTCGAGCTCAGCAGAAGCCCCGCTATTCCCCGTACTCGGGAGGACACACTCATCATACCCATGGAGGACATAACCATGGAGGCCATTCTCACAATGGAGGAAATTCACACAACCATAGTGGCCCTAAGAATGGTAATGGGAGTGGAGGAAACAAAAGTCAGAGCCGTTCCAACCCAGCAAACCCGCCAAGAAGGATCTGAGTCACATTACTTGTTTCAAGTGCGGGAAGACCGGACACTATGCCACTGAGTGTCCTGAGGCAAAGAATGGTAATGGCAATGGAAGATCATGACAGAAGCCCAATCCCTTCACCACAGGGCAGGTGAATCACGTCAACGTGGAGGAAGTTGACGAGCAGCCTGACGCAATTATTGGTAAGTTTTTGATTAAGTCATTTACAAACCTTGTTCTTTTTGACACTGGTGCATCACATTCATACATATCAAGGGGATTTGTGGACAAGTTTAAGTTGCCAACCGTAGCTCTTAGGTCACCTATGCTAGTGAGCTCACTAGGAGCGGAGTATATGGCTAACCAAGGATGTTTTCGCCATGACTTTTTCAACGCCGTTGACCGCCTCGATGCTCAGCTCGTAGAGCTGCAGGAACTCCGCGGGGTCGGGGGTGCCGTCGTAGCGCGATCCAGCTTGAACTTGCCTGGCCAAACGATGGTGCGCAGCTTGGGAGCAAAGGCGCGACAGCCTGCAGTGGCCACCAGGGCCCTCAGCAGGGGCGGAGCCTGCCCTTGATGTCCGCGCAGCGCCGCCACAGGCAGCACGCGGTCTTGTCGTGGTGGCGCAGGGAGCGCTGGAGCATTTTCTTGCGGCCGGGAACCTGTTGGCAGCTTCCTTCTTCGTGCGCGGGCACACGGCATGGCGGATCACGCCGCGGGACCGTGCGCCTTGGGGCGAGGACACCGTGAGCTGCGCGTCTCGTCGCAAGGGTGCCATCTTGATGCGGAGGCGGCGGAGGCGCTCCGTGAGCTACATCGCCAGTGGCTGGAGGTGGGCGAGGCAGCGAGAGGGATGGTGCAGGGGAGCCCCCAGTGGCCCTGACGAGCTCGGTGATGCGGTCTAACCAGTCCTCGTAGAGGTCGTCGACCGGGCGGTAGCGCAGGAGCTCGTGTGCCATGAGCAGCGCAGCTGTGACGCCCCAAGACCGGAGCTCCAGATGCCTTCCATGTTTTTTGAGTTTCGTTGTGTGTTTTGTTTTTTGCTTGTTGCATTCTTCATTGCATCATGTGCATTGCATCATGTCATCATGTCATTAATCTTTGCATCTCAACTCAACTAGTAAATTGCATAGATCTTTTGATCTATTTAAATCGAGGGACATTCACAATGGTGATTTCTCTTTATAACATATATCCTCCCAATATTTTAGGGAGCTATATATAAAATATTCCATTAGTTTGGAATCAACCGCAACAAACTTGCATTATAAATCCCTCTCGTTTCTAAACTATTTTTGCATCCATGATCTTTCCTCCAAGGCCCTTCTCCAAGTACAAACCATTTCACTTCTTCCTTCTTTCAATTTTTCACCCATTTATTGCAAGTGACATTCTCCTCTTTCTTTAAAATGTTCAACTTTTCCCTATTAATACTAGACCGTGCCAGGACCACCTCCTCCAATTTTCAGATCTTTTGGAAGTGTTTTGGTTGGGCTAAGGATTTAAGCGAGTTTGAGTTATTTTCAAAGTTGCATAAAAATTGCAGCCTCTAAAAATTGCCAAGGATTTTTTTCAATTACTAGATAAATCCAAGAGCACAAGGGGTATGTTTATATCCCTCCTTTTCCTTTCCAATTTTGCTGGCCTTTTTCCTTCTCTGAACCTGGGATTTCCAATTTTTTTAGAAAAGAGAGGAGAGAGGAGCCAGCCCCAGCTGGGCCTCCAACCTCCTGCACCGGCCCATTTTGGTCCAACCTTCGCTGGGCCATCTGCGCCTAAGGCCCAGCCCACACCGGCTCTAACCCTAGCAGCCACTAGGCCCGACCGAAACCACCCTCTCCTTCGATCTCTCCCTCCTTCATTCCCACGCGCGCCGCCATCTCTCTCCCTGCTTGATACCCCCACCTCTCGCTCCCGTGCCAGATCGACCAAGCGCCTCCAAGGGCGACGCCCGATTCCCTCGGCCCTGACCTCGGCCTCGGCCATGGCGCCACGCCATCGACCACCAGCAGGACGCCGCCCAAGGACGCGCCCGTCTCCGAGCAGCGATCCTCCTCGTCCTCCAGCCCTGCTACCGTCGCCGGCTATCGAGGAGCCGCCCTGCTCCTTCCCGTCCTCGCACGTGCCAGGGGCCGAGCTCCTCTCGCTGCGCCTCTGTTGGCTTCGACATCGACCAGATGCGCCCGACTAGCTCCACGAGTGAGCTCGCCCGCGGCCCTGCGTTCCTCGCGACCCCGCTGTCGCTCCGTCCTAACCTCGCGGGATTCCTTCTGCAGCAGACGCTGTCCAGGGCCATTGCCGCTATACCCACCTGGATCCTTCGACGACGTCTAGACTCCGCTCCGTCCTCGCGTCCCCGCTACCCCTCGCCGTCGTCCTCTGCTCAGAAACAAGCACGACGCTCGCCGCCTCCTCTGCTCGTCCCGAGTGGCAGCGTTCCACCTCGCTGTGGAGCTCCCATGCCAAATCGCCATCTCCAGCAGTGCCTCGCGCCTTTTCTCCCACCTCCCGTGTTGCCTGATGAGGTCCTGCCCGAGTCCTCCTTCCTGCATCACCATTGCTTCCTCATGCCAGAGAAAGTTCTCGACCTCTCTGTTGACCTTTGTCGCAAGTCCAACAAGCAGCGCCTTCGGGGTTTTTCGCCAAGTCCCTCTCCGACTAGTGTACCACTACCGTCAATGAAGACATGTGCACCGCAAGCGTCAAGTTCAACTACCGTTGACCGCGAAGGGCTCGGAGTCATCAAGCACCTCTCCAAACGAACGGGAACGACTACCGTCACAAAGATCGAGAGTACCTCTATGAAAACGCTAAGTACCCCTTCATGTCAGCAAGACCCGCAAGTCGGACCCCGAACGATCGACGACTCATGGACCATGTACAACTTCAGGCGCCGAACACCCGGGTAGCACAAATGCCAAGTACCCCAGAGACCACTTGGACGTCAAGTACCGTCGAACCACGAAGACTCCATGGACGTCAAGTTCCTCGCGTGACCCTGAACATCTACGGATACTTGTGCGTCTAAGAACGTGAACCACTACCGTCGAACCCTGAAGGACTCGGATTCGTCAAGTTCCCCTTCGAACCGGGAACCACTACTTCCGCTAACATCGAACCTGAACCATCCGGAAACGCACGCTTTGAAGGTATAACCCCGAGACGACCGCCCATGAACGAATGCATGTGATGTATGAGATGGTCGTGGTTGCACCGTGTCCGAGTTGTTCTTTGCGAGTTCCTCGTTGCCTTGCCGTCGACATGTGGGAACCCGGTATCTGGGAGCACCCCACCATTCATCGCATGACACGCTCCCGTCACATCTTCTTTTGCATCGGTATCTCAATCAAGTTACCGGAACCGGAACGTTGTCGTGGCACCGTTTTCGTTATCGTTGCCGTGGCACCCCTTTTGTTTCCACCACGATGACAAATGCTTCATAACATGCTCTTGTCAACATTTTCATAAATACTGCTTAAAACTTGCACATGTCATCCGCATCATGATAATAACATTTAAAATGTTTAAAGTTGTTGTTGCATTAAATTGCTAATGCACATGGGGATTTACCGGATTTGTTGTTTGTTATATCTGGCCCCATTTAAATTGTTTAGATAGTATAGTTTTGTTATGCTTCACCTCTTGCCATGTTAACCAACATTTAATATTGTTGAGTACCTAATCGGGAGTGAACTAAATAATGGAATGTGGTGTTTTGTCAATATGCATCCCGGTGCATATTGAGCTCCACTTAATGTGTAGTTTTGTTTGTTGCACTTTGCCATGCCATGCCTCATTAAACCGGACACACATCATACTTGGTTGTGCATCATGCCATGTTCATGTGTTGGTTGTTAATATGTTGCTTGCTTCTTTCCGGATTGCTTCTCTCATTAGCTTCGGTTTCGTTCCGAAGTCGTGAGGATCCATTCGACTCCGTTCGTTTGTCTTCTTCATGGACTCGTTCTTCTTCCTTGCGGGATCTCAGGCAAGATAACCATACCCTCGAAATCACTTCTATCTTTGCTTGCTAGTTGTTCGCTCTATTGCTATGCCGCGATACCTACCACTTGCTTTATCATGCCTCCCATATTGCCATGTCAAGCCTCTAACCCACCTTTCCTAGAAAACTATTGTTTGGCTATGTTACCGCTTTTGCTCAGCCCCTCTTATAGCGTTGCTAGTTGCAGGTGAAGATGAAGATTGTTCCATGTTGGAACATGGATTTGTTGGGATATCACAATATATCTTATTTACTTTAATGCATCTATATACTTGGTAAAGGGTGGAAGGCTCGGCCTTATGCCTGGTGTTTTGTTCCACTCTTGCCGCCCTAGTTTCCGTCATACCGGTGTTATGTTCCTTGGTTTTGCATTCCTTACACGGTTGGGTGTTATGGGGACCCCTTGATAGTTCGCTTTGAATAAAAATCCTCCAGCAAGGCCCAACCTTGGTTTTACATTTGCCTCACCTAGCCTTTTTCCCTTGGGTTTCCGGAGCCCGAGGGTCATCTTTATTTTAACCCCCCCGGGCTAGTGCTTCTCTAAGTGTTGGTCCAACCTGAGCGATGTCCAGCGCCCCCTGGGCAACCAGGGTCTATGCCAACGCGACGTCTGGCTCATCCGGTGTGCCCTGAGAACGAGATATGTGCAGTTCCTATCGGGATTTGTCGGCACATTCGGGCGGCTTTGCTGGTCTTATTTTACCATTGTCGAAATGTCTTGTAACTGGGATTCCGAGTATGATCGGGTCTTCCTGGGAGAAGGAATATCCTTCGTTGACCGTGAGAGCTTGTGATGGGCTAAGTTGGGACACCCCTGCAGGGTATAAACTTTCGAAAGCCGTGCCCGTGGTTATGTGGCATATGGGAATTTGTTAATGTCCGGTTGTAGAGAACTTGACACTTAACCTAATTAAAATGCATCAACCGCGTGTGTAGCCATGAAGGTCTCTTCTCGGCGGAGTCCGGGAAGTGAACACGGTTCTTGTGTTATGCTTGAACGTAAGTAGTTTTAGGATCACTTCTTGATCACCTCTAGTTCACGACCGTTGCGTTGCTTCTCTTCTTGCTCTCTTTTGCGTAAGTTAGCCACCATATATGCTTAGTGCTTGCTGCAGCTCCACCTCATTACCCCTTTCCTACCCATAAGCTCAAATAGTCTTGATCTCGCGGGTGTGAGATTGCTGACTCCACGTGGCTCACAGATACTTCCAAACAGTTGCAGGTGTCGACGATACCAGTGTAGATGACGAAACCTAGCTCAAGTGGGAGCTCGATGAAGATCTTGATCGTTGTTTTGTTTCGTTTCCTGTTGATCAGTAGTGGAGCCCAGTTGGGACGATCGGGAATCTAGCATTTGGGGTTTTCTTCTTTTATTTTGGTTCCGTAGTCGGACCTTGATTGTATTCTGGATGATGTATGTTTAACTTGTATTTGTGTGAAGTGGCGATTGTAAGCCAACTCTTTATCCCTTTCTTACTCAGTACATGGGATTGTGTGAAGATTACCCCTCGTGCGACAAACCTACCATGCGACTATGCCTCTAAGTCGTGCCCCGACACGTGGGAGATATAGCCGCATTGTGGGTGTTACAGCAGCCTGCCCGTCCGTGGGTGCGCGGCGAGCGTGAGACGATGAGCCGGTCGGAGTCAACAACGGGGTGGCGTTGTGGCCGTCCCGCCGCACGAAGGGGTGCAGTGATGATGGTTGCTGATCATTTGCTGCCGGGCCGGTAGCGGCGTTGGCAACAAGAGACGGAGAACGACGGGGAGGCCCGCTGACAGGGGCTGTCTGAGCGACACGGGCGGCGAGGGAGGCCCGGCGCTCGGCGCGGGCTTGACGCGCGTCTGACATGGATGCGGTGGAGCGGTGGAACACGGATCAACGGAAGGAAAGCTTCAGCGCACCCCTACCTGGCGCCCCAAATGTCGGATTTTGGGTTCTGGCAAAACCCTTGAGGTTCGAACACTGGAGTGCGCATGAAGATCTCTCCTCCCTCTAGCTCACGCCCTCACCACAATCTCAAGGTTCAGCGCGTCGAACTCGCAGAACAAAGGGACACCAGATTTACACTGGTTCGGACCACTGATGTGGTGTAATACCCTACTCCAGTGTGGTGTGGTGGATTGCCTCTTGGGCTGAGGATGAACAGTTACAAGGTAAGAACAACCTCCCGAGGAGAGGTGCTCTTGTGCTTGGTGAGTGTGGTGGCCTTGGTGGAATGGATCCGGTCCAAGATGAGATGCCTCCCTACGGTGGTGGCTAGTCCTATATATAGAGGCTCGGGTCCTCTTCCCAAATATTAGGCGGGAAGGGATCCCACAATGGCCAATTTGAAGGGGGACAGCTAGTACGAGCTATCCTGACAAAAGATGGTCTTCGCCTGCCAAAGGCTCTGGTGGTGGCGCCGTCCTGGGCTCCACGGTGACCTCCGTCCCGCCGTCCTGCTGGTCTTGGTCTCGTTGCACCGATATGGAAACCTTTGCCTGATGCATCGGGACTCCTCGCCTGCACCTGTCCCTTTAGCACCAAAGAGGAAATGAGGACACTGTGCGCTGGCGCCCGCCTGGTGCCCGCCTGGCCTTGGTCGTCATGGCTTGCGTCACAGGAACCTCGCGAGGTGCCTCTTGCCTTGACCTCTCCGCCCCTCGCGAGCAAGCCTAGTGAGGTCGCCCCCAAGGAGGTCTTGCGTCGTCCGCCTCGCGAGGCTCGGCCCCTCGCAAGGGTCTTGAGTATTTGCTAGTGAAGATGGGTCGTACGGGGCCGCTGGCGGAGCCACACAGTGGGCCGCAGGCAGGCAAGTCTGGGGACCCCCGTTCCCAGGACGCCGACAGTAGCCGCTGGGCCCAAGGCACGCTCAGACATGGCTTCGAGACGAAGCCAAGGGGCAAATGCGGAGCGCCGCGGGCCCCAACAGCCTGTGGCCTCGGTTGACGTGTGGCGATTAATGAGACGTGGACGTCTCCGCTTCCCCATGTCGCCTCGGCAACTGCCCGACTTGACGAGTCCCTACTGCATGCAGAAAAAAGGTCATTAATCGTGGAGGCTGGCGGTTGGCATCCTCTTGGCTATAAATGGGAAGGGGGAGCGGAGCCCCCGCCACCCATCTCTTCCTTCGCTCCTCCTGCTTCTTCCTCTTCCTTGCTTTGCTGCTGCACCACGTCTCCCATGGCGCTAATTCGGAGGTTCTCGGCCGCAGAGAAGGGAAAAAAACCTTGACAAGCCTGGGCCACTTCCGCCAAAGAAGAGGCTGGCCCACCGCCGCGACATAATCGTGAGGCCAGAGGTGTCGAGGCCTTGGTGCGAGCGGCCACCTCTCGGGTATCCGCTGCCTCTGTACGCCCAAGACGAGGGCTCCGGAGGGAGATGCAGCAAGCGGCGCCGCCCACGCCGTGGCTGTGGTCGCCGCGCCGTGGTGACACACGCCGTTGCCCCAGGAGCCCATGCCGCGGACTCCTCGCATGAACTTGTGATGTGGGCGGCGATGCCTCCGCACACTTGGATTCGCTTCCCAAAGTTCTTCTCCGTCGAGATGCCGCGGAGGGGCCCCCTCGAGCTTTGGCTGCAGCACGCCGACTATGACCCCCTCTATCCAGTAAACCAACTCAAACATATTTTTGAAAGATTAAAATTTGAATTCAAACAGATTTGATTTTGAACTTCTTTTGATCATAACTTGAGTTTCGTAACTTAGATTTAGTTGATTCTTTTTGCAAATTGAAGCTCTTGACCTAAACTTTCTGTTAAGACCTAATCCACATAATTTAGGTATTGTTGAAAATTGTTTTCTGTTCGCAACAGTTATTTGCTTGTTTTCGAAGTTTTCCGAGATCTTTTGTTTGCATCTTCGTGCTTGAGTGCTTATGTATGCTATTGTTTATCTACGATAGATTTTCTGGAGTGCGAAGCTTGGTACTACGAATCTCTAGAGTTTACCGATCGTCAGCAAGGCAAGTTACACTTTGATCATACTTTTTCATACCTAGTTTTATTATGCATTAGTTATAGCCTCAAAGATTGCATGAGTAGGATTGGGAACATGTGGTTATTGCTATGTAGTTCATAAGGTAGGAACCTATTACCTTTGATCACCTCAGGAATATACGTTATGCTCATATTGCTTAGCCATGCTCGTAGACGGGGATTGGTTTGTGAGAATCATGCAAGTTGTGAGAGTTGATAACTAAGGATAACTTAAGGTGGCAACTTTAATACACATCTGGGTGGAGTGGTTGCGGGCACCTGGAGGATCTAGTGTTGTCCTAGGAGATCCTGGAGTACCCATGTGATCATCCTATGGAATGCCACCCAGGCTCAAAGGGATCATATAATTATTCATGCCTAGAAACTTCCGTGTGCAGCCACAAGCCATTATGGGCTCTGGCATAGTTGAGTAAGTTGTGTGACCTCTTTCAGTGGTGGACTAGCAGATGTAGGGGAAAGTAGGTGTACCGGTCTACGCAGAGTAAAGAGTTAATGCTTCAGAAAGACTGTGTCTCGATCTTCCGATCATGGAGGTGGTCGAGTCTTGTGGGGAAAAATGCACAACCTCTGCAGAGTGTACAAACTAATCATGATTAGCCATGTCCCCGGTTATGGACATCTTGAGTATCTAGAAGTAAATTATTTGTTGATCTCATCATTTTGTTTAATGAAATTGTTAGGTTAATATTTATACTTGGTAATTTGGGATTGAGTTGGAGGAACCTTCTCAATTTGGTATAAACTTGGTAGTAAATAAAATGTATTCCTTTGTTGTAGGGAAAAATTAGCTTTATGAAAAATTAAACTTAGAGCCTCCACCAGCCAATATGCATGTAGTGATAGATGTTATTCATTATTGCTCTATAGTGTGATCTTGCCAGCATATTCCATGTGCTGACCTACACGGCTGCAACGTCTCATGTTGCAAAATTTTCAGGCGAGGATTAAGGTGCGATAGGTCGTTGTCGTGCACTCAGTTTTGCCGTTGGGTTGGATGGACTCATTTATCTTTGAAGCTTCCGCAGTTATTTTATTTAGTTGGCCTTCAGCCATATTTATGTAATAAATACTCTTTATGAGGGCCTCGATGTAATAAGTGTGTGATTGAATTCTGTTATAAATCCTCGAGTACTGTGTGTGTCAGCATACTGATCTAGGGACGACACTTAAGCACAGATACTTCGATCCATTGGGATCGGGTTGCTATAGCGCACCATAAGGGGGGAGTCCTCCTCTCTCCCCTAAGGCCCATAGTGGCCCATGACTTTCCCCGGGGGGTTCCAGTAACCTCCCAATACTCCGACAAATACTCAAAATGATCCGGAATCGTTCCGGTGTCCAAATACTATCGTCCAATATATCAATCTTTACCTCTCGACCATTTCGAGACTCCTTGTCATGTCCGTGATCTCATCCGGGACTCCGAACAATCTTCAGTCACCAAAACACATAACTCATAATACAAATCGTCATCGAACGTTAAGCGTGCGGACCGTACGGGTTCAAGAACTATGTAGACATGGCCGGGACACATCTCTAGTCAATAACCAACATCGGAACCTGGATTCTCATATTGGTTCCTACATATTCTACGTAGATCGTTATCGGTCAAACCGCAATGACAACATACGTCATTCCCTTTGTCATCGGTATGTTACTTGCCCGAGATTCGATCATCGGTATCCTCATACCTAGTTCAATATCGTTACCGGCAAGTCTCTTTACTCGTTCCGTAATGCATCATCCCACAACTAACTCATTAGTCACATTACTTGCAAGGCTTATTGTGATGTGCATTATCGAGAGGGCCCAGAGATACCTCTCCAATACTCGGAGTGACAAATCCTAATCTTGATCTATGCCAACCCAACAAACACCTTCGGAGATACCTGTAGAGCATCTTTATAATCACCCAGTTACATTGTGACGTTTGATAGCTCACAAGGTATTCCTCCATGAAAGTGCAACTATCCCTGGGTGGTTTTGGTAATTCCTAACAACATATAGCTCATTGAGCTAATGCTATTTGAAGATAAATATTTCAGGAAAGCTCAATGATTGGCATGGCATGGATTAGAAAGTGGACCCCTCAAAATGCTAAGGACAAAAGATTGGCTCAAGCTCAAAGCACAAGACTCTACATCTTACTTTTAGTGATCCATGATCACATTGAGTCCATAGGAAAAGCCAATACTATTAAAAGGGGGTGAGGTGTTGCTTAATGAGTTACTTGCTCAAAATGCTTAGTGATATGCTCCAAAAACCCTCAACTTATTTCTCATATCCACATATGTCCCAAACCAAAGTCAAACTTGGCCCTACTGAAATCTTCTATCCGGCGCCACCGATTTCACTTGACATAGCCACTGCCAGAAACCCTAGTCACTTTGGTCTCACCGATAGGGATCTCGGTCTCACCGAGATGGGATTGCAAACTCTCTATTTCCCTTCGTAATGTTTCAGTCCAATCGAGATGAGCGATCAGTCTAACCGAGATTGCAATGCAAACTCTCTGTTTCCCCTTCGTAACGTTTCAGTCTAACCGAGATGAGCGAATCGATCCCACCGATTTTGCCTGACCAACTCTCTGTTTGTCTATTATCGAAATCGGTCCCACTGAGTTTGTGTAATCGTTCTCACCGAGATTACGTTATGCCGTAACCCTAATGGAATCGGTCCCATCGAGTTGACACATCGGTCCCACCGAAATGCCTAACGGTCACGTTATGAACCAAATTGGTCTGACCGAGTTTTACGATTCGGTCCCACCGAGTTTGGTGATTTGTGTGTAACGGTTAGATTTTGTGTGGAGGCTATATATACCCCTCCAACCACTCTTCATTCACGGAGAGAGCCATCAGAATAGGCCTATACTTCCAACATACATTTTCTGAGAGAGAACCACCTACACTTGTGTTGAGGTCAAGATATTTCATTCCAACCACATAAATCTTGATTTGTAGCCTTCCCCAAGTTGCTTTCCACTCAAATCATATTTCTACCAAATCCAATCCTATGAGAGAGAGTTGAGTGTTGGGAAGACTATCATTTGAAGCACAAGAGAAAGGAGTTCATGATCAACACACTATCTATTACCTTTTGGAGAGTGGTGTCTCCTAGATTGGTTAGGTGTCACTTGGGAGCCTCTGTCAAGATTGTGGATTTGAACCAAGGAGTTTGTACGGGCAAGGAGATCGCCTACTTCGTGAAGATCTATCCTAGTGAGGAAAGTTCTTCGTGGGCTGAGGGAGTCCTGGGTTAGGGGGTATCCGGACAGCCGGACTATATCCTTTGGCCGGACTGTTGGACTATGAAGATACAAGATTCAAGACTTCGTATCGTGTCCAGATAGGACTCTACTTGGCGTGGAAGGCAATCTAGGCAATACGGATATGTATATCTCCTCCTTTGTAACCGACCTTGTGTAACCCTAGCCCCCTTCGGTGTCTATATAAACCGGAGGGTTTTAGTCCGTAGGACAAGATACAATCATACCATAGGCTAGCTTCTAGGGTTTAGCCTCTCTGATCTCGTGGTAGATCAACTCTTGTAATACTCATATCATCAAGAATAAATCAAGCAGGACGTAGGGTTTTACCTCCATCAAGAGGGCCCGAACCTGGGTAAAACATCGTGTCCCCTACCTCCTGTTACCATCCGCCTTAGACGCACAGTTCAGGACCCCCTACCCGAGATCCGCCGGTTTTGACACCGACATTGGTGCTTTCATTGAGAGTTCCTCTGTGTCGTCGCCGTTAGGCTTGATGGCTCCTACTATCATCGATAGCGATGTAGTCCAGGGTGAGACTTTTCTCCCCGGACAGATCTTTGTGTTCGGTGGCTTCGCACTGCGGGCCAACTCGCTTGGCCATCTGGAGCAGATCGAAAGTTACGCCCCTGGCCACGAGGTCAGGTTTGGAAGCTTAAATTACACGGCCAATATCCGCGGAGACTTGACCTTCGACGGATTCGAGCCCCTGCCTTGTGCGCCACGCGGTCACGATGAGTACGATTTAGCTCTACCATCGGACCGTATTCTGGAGATCGCCCAGGCAGCCGCTCCGAGCCTCAATTCGGAGCCAGTTGCGCCATCCATGGACGGGTGGATAGACCCCGTCACAGAGGCCGTATCCTCAGCGGCGATCGAGCCGAATATCGACCTTACCCTTCACGAGAGCCATGTTGCCAAATAGCCGGATCCTTCTCCGGCCACGAACTCCGAACCGCCTGCACCCGTTCCTATCGAATCCGATTGGGCACCGATCATGGAGTTTACCTCCGCGGATATTTTTCAGCACTCGCCCTTCGGTGACATACTGGACTCATTAAGGTCTCTCTCCTTGTCAGGAGGATCCTGGCCGAACTATGTCCGGCAGGATTGGGATGCGGATGACGAAGAAATTCGCCGCCCACCCACCACCCACTTAATAGCCACTGTCGACGACTTAACCAACATGCTCGACTTTGACTCCGAAGACATCGACGGTATGGACGACGATGCGGGAGACGAAGAGGAACCACTGCCCACAGGGCACTAGACAACCACCTCATCATACGATATATACATGGTGGACACACCCAAAGAAGGCAATGGCGACGAGACAACGGAGGATGACCCATCCAAGAAGCAACCCAAGCGCCGGCGTCAGCGGCGCCGCTCTAAGTTCCGCCAAGGCAAAAGTGGTGATACCGGCACAGGAGGTAATAGCACTCCGGACAGTGCCGAAGACGGCAACAATCCCCTCCAGCAAGATTTAGGGCAGGAGGATGGAGAAGCCAGCCCTCCAGAGAGAGCGGCAGATGGAGAGGTGAAGGATGACAATTACATGCCTCCCTCCGAAGACGAGGCAAGCCTCGACGATGACGAATTCGTCATGCCAGAGGATCCCGTCAAACAAGAGCGCTTCAAGCGCCGGCTTATAGCCACGACAAATAACCTAAAGAAAAAGCAGCAGCAGCTTCAAGCTGATGAAGATTTGCTAGCTGACAGATGGACTGAGGTCCTGGCGGCCGAGGAATATAAACTCGAATGCCCCTCCAAGAGTTACCCAAAGTGCAGGTTGCTACCCCGACTGGAGGAAGAAGCACCATCCCCGGCGTATGACGCGGCCGATCGGCCACCTCGCGGCCGCGACAGAGAGGCATTCCAGCCAAAAGCTCAGCCCGCACCCCGACGCCACTCAAATAAAAAGGCAGGGGGAAATACGCCAGACCTGCGAGACGTATTGGAGGACAAAGGAAAACACGCAAGATCGATCTACGGATCATGAGGGCGTGCCACTATGCGAGATGATAATCGTCACGCCGGATACAGTAAAAGTAAGTTTGGCCGGGCCGAACACAGCGGACAAGACTCATTTGAGCTACGTCGCGATATAGCCCAGTACAGAGGCACCGAACACCCCTTATGCTTCACAGACGAAGTAATGGATCATCAAATCCTAGAGGGTTTCAAACCCGTAAATATAGAATCATACGACGGCACAACAGATCCCGCGGTATGGATCAAGGATTTCCTCATGCACATCCACATGGCCCGCTGCGATGACCTACACGCCATCAAATACCTCCCACTCAAACTCAAAGGACCAGCTCGACATTGGCTCAACAGCTTGCCAGCAGAGTCCATTGGCTGTTGGGAAGATCTGGAAGCCGCATTCCTCGAGAACTTTCAGGGCACTTATGTTCGACCACCAGATGCCGATGACTTGAGCCACATAATTCAACAGCCAGAGGAATCGGCCAGGCAATTCTGGACATGGTTCCTAACAAATAAAAATCAAATCATCGACTGTCCGGATGCAGAGACCCTAGCAGGTTTCAAGCACAACATCCATGACGAGTGGCTCGCCAGGCACCTTGGTCAGGAAAAGCCGAAATCTATGGCAGCCCTCACGACACTCATGACCCACTTTTGTGCGGGAGAAGACAGCTGTCTGGCTCGCAGTAATAACATAACAAAGAACCATGGTACTTCGGATACCAAGGACGGCAATGGCAGGTCACGTCGCAACAAACATAAGCGTCGCATTAACAGCAAAAATACCGAGGATACGACAGTCAATGCCGGATTCAATGGCTCTAAACCCGGTCAGCGGAAAAAGCCATTCAAAAGAAGCACTCCGGGCCCGTCCAGTTTGGACCGTATACTCGATCGCTCGTGCCAAATACACGGCACCCCCGACAAGCCAGCCAACCACATCAACAAGGATTGTTGGGTGTTCAAGTAGGCCGACAAGATAAATGCCGAAAACAAAGATAAGGGGTCACATAGCGATGATGAGGAGGAGCCCCGGCAGCCGAACACCGGAGGACAGAAGAGGTTCCGCCCACAAGTGCGGACGGTGAACATGATATACGCAACCCACATCCCCAAGAGGGAGCGGAAGCGTGCGCTCAGGGACGTATATGCGTTGGAGCCAGTCGCCCCAAAGTTCAACCCATGGTCTTCCTGTCCGATCACCTTCGACCGCAGGGACCACCCCACTAGTATCCGTCATGGCGGATTCGCCGCATTGGTCCTAGACCCAATCATTGACGGATTTCACCTCACTCGAGTCCTTATGGATGGCAGCAGTAGCCTGAACCTGCTTTATCAAGACATAGTGCGCAAAATGGGTATAGACCCCTCAAGGATCAAACCCACAAAAACGACCTTTAAAGGCGTCATACCAGGTGTAGAGACCCATTGCACAGGCTCAGTAACACTGGAAGTGGTCTTCGGATCTCCGGATAACTTCCGAAGCGAAGAGTTAATCTTCGACATAGTCCTGTTCCGCAGTGGCTACCATGCACTGCTCGTGCGAACCGCATTTGCGAGATTCAATGCGGTACCACATTATGCATATCTCAAGCTCAAGATGCCAGGACCTCGGGGGGCCATCACAGTCAATGAAAACACAGAGCACTCTCTCCGCATGGAGGAGCACACTGCGGCCCTCACAGTAGAAGCGCAAAGCAGCCTCTTAAGGCAATCCACTAGTTCGGCGATTAAGGACCCGGACACCTTCAAGCGCGCCTGGAGTAATCGGCAACAGGACCGCCTGGCACATTCCGAGCTCACATAGCAATGCGGCCCCCACCCCGGTCCCAGCCAAACGGCGAAATATGTGCCACGCGTACATAATTACGTATTAAAAATACCATGGGCACAGGCGGGGAGGGGGGCACAACTCCGGCACGCACCAAGTCGCGGCTTAAACCGCACTAGGGGCTTCCCGCCTTGTTATTTTTCTCTTTCAGGACTTTAATCTCTGGAAACCCTGTCCGGCAGCATGATTGCCGAACACATGATGCAGCGACCAAGGAGGCAGAAAGCTACATCACACCACGGAACTCCCAGGTGGATTACGATAACGAGTGAAATATTTTCTTTATTACTATTCCTCAGCTTGCCCTTGGAAGGGACATGTCACACAGTCCTACTTTTTGCTTATCGCACTACTTGTATCATTCTGCTTTAACGCACCTTTTTGAATAAAACAATGCATAGCATTAAGACTATTATTGCATTCTTCCTTTACATATATATGTTCATTCATGACATCTAGCACCCGTACACTCTGGTACGGCCAAGACGCCAGGGGCTTAAGCATACCCCATAATGCGGCGTGAGAAGTCCGAGCACTTTCGATAGTGCGGCACCCCGAACTTACAGCATTATATGCATCAGCTCCGAATCATGTCTTGGGTCAATAGTTGGGTTTGCCCGGCTCCCATGTTTTGGTACCTTACGTTCCGCTATATCGGCTAAGGTAGCACTGGGAGAACTACTGCGACTGTGCCCCAGTTCTATTGGGCTAAGCACCTTAGTAGAGAAAGCTAAAATTGACTGTCATGATAAGGCGAGAGACTGGTCGCTGTTCGAGAGGTTTCAAGTCCCTAAAGACTTATGCCGCTTAGAGCGAGGAGTCGGCCCTGTCCGGCTTAAGGCGTGTATCGCGCCCCGAATTCAGCCTTCCGAATACTAGGGGCTTCACCGAAATTGAAAATTATAGAATTCTATGGCTAAGTGAGAGTGATAACGCATTATAGTCCGATTGCCTTGTTCGTTGTGCTGAGCACCTCCCTCGAAGGACCCAACAATGGGAACAAGAGTGCTCGGGTTTGCCCCGAACACCCCAGCACTCGTGGCGTGGGGGTAGAAGCCGATGACTAGCCATCTCTCAGATTTGATAAACAGCCAAACATAAGGCAATATTTTAAATTCAAACAAGCGTTGCATAGCGCATATGAACAAGTTTTCATAATACAGGATTACACGAGCAAGTTTACTCAAATATTACATCTTTCGCACAGTTGTCCGCTACAATACGGGCACCCTTCAGGACACCCTCATAGTACATCTCGGGGTGGCGATGCTCCTTGCCCTGCGGCGGCCCTTCCTTTACCAGCTTCACGGCGTCCATCTTGGCCCAGTGCACATTCGCATGGGCGAAAGCCTGGCGTGCACCTTCGATGCAGACGGACCGCTTGATGACTTCCAGCCGTGGGCAGGCATCCAGAAGCCACATCACTAGGCCGAAGTAGCTATTGGGAAGGGCGTCACCAGGCCACATCCGGACTATAAAGCCCTTCATGGCCTGTTCGGCCGCCTTGTGCAGCTCAACCAGTTGCTTCAGCTGGTCGCTCAGAGGCATCGGGTGTTCGGTCTCAGTATACTGAGACCAGAACAACTTCTCTGTTGAGCTTCCATCCTCGGCCTGCTAAAACTATGCGGCATCCGACACGCTGCGGGGAAAATCTACGAATGCTCCTGGAGAGCTCCGGATTCGGGTAAGTAACAAGTAATTTACTTTCACATGCTTGCTTTGCATATAGAATGCCTTACCCGCCGCTGTCTTCTTCATCGCATCAATCTCCTACAGAGCCTTTTGGGCTTCAGCCTTGGCACTCTTTGCACTCTCAAGGGCCGCGGCAAGCATGGACTCTCGCGTCTTCAAGTCAAGCTCCAACGCCTCGTGCTTCGTCACGAGAGCGTGGAGCTCTTGCTGCACCTCGCCCACCCGTGCCTCTTGTTTTTCCTGCTCGGTGCGCTCCTGGGCCGCTTTGTTTTCGGCCTCAGATAACGCTTGCTTCAGGGTTGCCACTTCGGGCGTGGCCCCTGGCACATTAAAGATGATCCTGTCATTTTGCAATTGCATTCTTTTTATATATATATATCCATATACTAGGTACTACTTACCTTTGTTCTCCTCGAGCTGCCTCTTGGAAAGGCCGAGCTCTTTCTTGGACCCTTTGAGGTCCTACTTCAGTACGGCGACCTTCGCAGTCAGTGCGGCAGAGGTCAGCAGTGAAGCCTGCATACGCATATGGACATACTTATATTAGACTCCTGCAGATATTAATTGATCCTCTATTCGGTTTTTCTTTTTGAACACCAAATAGAGCATCAGGGGCTACTGTCTATGCGGTAATATTTTTCCTATATTTCAAATACTTACCTCAAAGCCAGAAGGCTGGCACATGCTTCAGTCAGTTCGCTCTTGGCGGACTGAACCTTCTGGATCACCGCACTCATAATAGTGCGGTGCTCTTCATCGATGGAAGCGCTGCGAAGCGCTCCCAGCAGATTGTCCGGTGCCTCTGGATGGACAGAGCTCACCGGCATAGGCATCTTGCCCCTTTTGGAAGGAGGCCGCCTGCCTGAGTCCGGAACCACTGGAGGTTCCGGCGTGGTGTTCGGCTGAGGACCAAACTCGGAGCCCTCGGGAGCGTCCCTCCCTCTGCTCCTGGAGTCTGGAAGGTCGCCTTGAGGCGCCTCCGGGATTGACTCCCCTCGACCCGGTGCCTCTTGAGACAATACCTCGGCATTGTCCGTAGGGCAAGGGGAGGTGCGGTCGGAAGTGGATCGCTATCCATATCCGACGAGTCCAAGGAGCCGCCCGATGAAGATACGTCGATACGGGCTTGGGGCGGTCTGCATAATCATATTCGGCGTTAGGAGAAGCAGTGCGACAAAGGTATGCTATGAGTTACTCTGGTATCCGAATACTTACGACTTCGCCAGGGGCTTGGCCCTGAGCAGCCACTCGTCTCCGCCTTCGGCGGCGGTGGTGGAGTAGTCCGGAAGGAGGGTCCTCCCCTTCGTGGACCCTTCGGCCCCCCCGGTCGGGGCGGCCTTCCTTTTCTTGTCTCCCTCGACTGAAGGAGGAGCATCTTCATCTTCCTCCTCGTCTTCGGGGGAGGAGTGCGTCGCGGAGTTATCGGACAATGAGTCCGATACCACCTGGCGCCGGGAATTCTTTTGGGTTCCCTTGGCCTTCTTGGTCTTCTCTGGCACCTTGTAAGGAGCCGGAGTCAGCATCTCCGTCAGGAAAGCGTCCGCAGTGTCTTCGGGCAGAGGGGTCGGACAGTTAATATGCCCCGACGTCTCCACCCAGTCCTGTCAAAGGCATGGAGCTCAGTCCCCGCACATGGTTAAGCTAGGGGAAATAAATATCCTACCGGATGTATAGAACTCACCGAATACGCTAGGCGCTTCGCGCTTAGCCCGCGGTCCTCGGTAAGAGAATGAGGGACCTCGGCGCCCTTGAACAGCACCCTCCAGACGTCCTTGTGCGTCGTGTCGAAGAGCTCGCTTAGAGTCTGGTGCTAGGCCGGGTCGAACTCCCACAAGTTGAAATCCCGTCGTTGACACGGGAGGATCCGGTGGAAGAGCATGACCTGGACTATGTTGACAAGCTTGAGCTTCTTGCTTGCCATATTCCGGATACATTTCTAGAGTCCGTCCAGCTCCACCGATGAACCCCAGGATAGGCCCTTCTCTTTCCAAGAGGTGAGCCGCGTGGGGATTCCGGATCGAAACTCGGGGGCCACTACCCAGTTGGTGTCGCGCGGCTCGGTGATGTAGAACCACGCCGATTGCCACCCCTTTATGGTCTCCATGAAGGAGCCTTCAAGCCATGTAACATTGGGCATCTTGCCCACCATGGCTCCGCCGCATTCCGCTTGTTGGCCTCCCACCACCTTCGGCTTGATATTGAAGGTCTTTAACCACAGGCCAAAGTGGGGCCGGATGCGGAGGAAAGCCTCACACATGACGATGAACGCCGAAATGTTGAGGATGAAGTTCGGGGCCAGATCATGGAAGTCCAGTCCGTAGTAGAACATGAGACCGCGAACGAATGGATGGAGGGGAAACCCCACTCCGCAGAGGAAGTGGTGGAGGAAAACTACCCTCTCATGAGGTTCCGGGGTAGGAACGATCTGCCCCGCAGCGGGCAACCGATGCGCGATATTCGCGGCTAAGTATCCGGCTCCGTGCAGCTTTTTGATGTGGCCCTCCATGATGAAGGAGGCCATCCACTTGCCTCCCGCTCCGGACATGTTTGGAGAAGGTTGAGGAGAAGGATGTGGACTTGGGTGTTGGAGCTCGAGTGCGCAAGAATGGATGAGCAAGGAGGAAGAAGGCGTGGGTAGAGAAAGGTTAAACCTTATCCCCTTATAAGGGTGGCCGAAACTATGCGCCCCCACTAGCCTGGTAAAACTTGCTTATCCCCCAAGCGTCGTAATTGATGGCGCGGTTGGGTTACCCATGCCCGTATTGATGAGAATCCCGTAATAAGGGGGACACGATCTCTGCTTTGACAAGACGTGTCAAGAAACTGCCTCGCATTATGTGCGGGGCTGGTTAAAGAAAAACGGTTCGAATAATCACCGAGCCATGGCATGATGTCATGTTGCCAAAACATGTCAGCGAATTAGATTTGTGGAAATATTATTCTCTCTACGGTGCTATGTGGAACTTATTTTGTAGGGTCGGACACTATCCTGTTATTCAAACTCTTCTGTGGTGTATCCGGAGGAGGAACCCGCCTTGCAATGCCGAAGACAACACTACGCGCCGGACTCATCGTCATTGAAGCCTGGTTCAGGGGCTACTGAGGGAGTCCTAGGTTAGGGGGTATCCGGACAGCTGGATTATATCCTTTGGCCGGACTGTTGGACTATGAAGATACAAGATTGAAGACTTCGTCTCATGTCCAGATAGGACTCTACTTGGCGTGGAAGGCAAGCTAGGCAATACGGATATGTATATCTCCTCCTTTGTAACCGACCTTGTGTAACCCTAGCCCCCTTCGATGTCTATATAAACCGGAGGGTTTTAGTCCGTAGGACAAGATACAATCATACCATAGGCTAGCTTCTAGGGTTTAGCCTCTCTGATCTCGTGGTAGATCAACTCTTGTAATACTCATATCATCAAGAATAAATCAAGTAGGACATAGGGTTTTACCTCCATCAAGAGGGCCCGAACCTGGGTAAAACATCGTGTCCCCTGCCTCCTGTTACCATCCGCCTTAGATGCACAGTTTGGGACCCCCTACCCGAGATCCGCCGGTTTTGACACCGACATGGGCGATGGCCATGGTGGGATAGACAAGATTGCTTCTTCGTGGACCCTTCGTGGGTGGAGCCCTCCATGGACTCGTGTAACCGTTACTGTCGGTGTCAAAACCGGTGGATCTCAGGTAGGGGATCCCGAACTGTGCGTCTAAGGCGGATGGTAACAGGAGGCAGGGGACACGATGTTTACCCAGGTTCGGGCCCTCTTGATGGAGGTAATACCCTACGTCCTGCTTGATTGTTCTTGATGATATGAGTATTACAAGAGTTGATCTACCACGAGGTCGTAGAGGCTAAACCCTAGAAGCTAGCCTATGGTATGATTGTATGTTGTCCTACGGACTAAACCCTCCGGTTTATATAGACACCGGAGGGGGCTAGGGTTACACATAGTCGGTTACAAGGGAGGAGATCTACATATCCGGATTGCCTAGCTTGCCTTCCACGCCAAGGAGAGTCCCATCCGGACACGGGACGAAGTCTTCAATCTTGTATCTTCATAGTCCAACAGTCCGGCCAAAGGATATAGTCCGGCTGTCCGGAGATCCCCTAATCTAGGACTCCCTTAGTAGCCCCTGAACCAGGCTTCAATGACGATGAGTCCGGCGCGCAGTATTGTCTTCGGCATTGCAAGGCGGGTTCCTCCTCCGAATACTCCATAGAAGATTTTGAGCACCAAAATAGTGTCCGGCTCTGCAAAACAAGTTCCACATACTACCGCAGAGAGAATAATATTTCCACAAATCTAATCTGCTGACGCGTTGTGATAGCACGACGTCATGTCATGGCTCGGTCATTATTCGAACCCTTTTTCTCAACCAGCACCGCACATAACATGGGGCGGTTTTGTTGACACATCTTGTCAAAGCAGAGATCGTGGACCCCTTATTACGAGATTCTCATCAATACGGACGTGGGTAACCCAACCGCGCCATCAATTACGACGCCTGGGGAATAAGCGGTTTTACCAGGCAAGTGGGGAGACGCATCGCCTCTTTCGCCCTTATAAAGGGACAAGGATTTACCCCCTTTTACCCACGCCTTCTACCTCCTCGCTTATCCATTCTCACGCACTCGAGCTCCAGCGCCCAAGCTCACGTTCTTCTTCTCAAACCACTCCAAGCATGTACGGAGCAGGAGGCAAGTGGATGGTTTCCTCCGTCACGGAGGAGAACATCACAAAGTTGCGGGCAGCCGGATACCTGGCCACGGATATCGCGCACTGGCTGCCAGACGCAGGGCAGATCGTCCCTACGCCCGAACCCCATGAGAGGGTAGTTTTTCTTACCCATTTTGTCCGCGGACTGGGATTTCCCCTCCACCCATTTGTCCGCGAGCTGATGTTTTACTATGGGCTGGATTTTCATGATCTGGCCCCCAATTTCATCCTCAACATCTCAGTGTTTATCGTCGTGTGCGAGGCCTTCCTCCGCATCAGGCCCCACTTCAGCCTATGGTTGAAAACCATCAATGTTAAACCGAAGGTGGTGGGTGGCCAGCAAGCAGAGTGCGGAGGCGCCATGGTGGGCAAGATGCCTAACGTCACCTGGCTCAAGGGCACCTATGTGGATACCATAAAGGGGTGGCAATCGGGGTGGTTCTACATCACCGAGCCGCACGACTCCAACTGGGTGGCGGCCCCCAAATTTCAATCCGGAATCCCCATGCGGCTCACCTCCTGGAAAGAGAAGGGCCTGTCCTGGGGTTCTTCGGTAGAGTTGACCGGACCCCAGACCTGCATCAGGAACATGACGAGCAAGAAAATCAAGCTAGTCAACGTGGTCCAGGTCATGCTCTTCCGCCGGATCCTCCCGTGTCAACGACGGGCATTCGATTTGTGGGAGTTCGACTCGGCCAAGCACCAGATGCTGCGAGAGCTCTATGACACGACGCACGAGGACGTCTGGAGGGTGCTGTTCAAGGGCGCCGAGGTACCTCCTTCCCTCACCGAGGACCGCAGACTCAGCGCAAAGTGCCGCGCCAATCCGGTAAGTTTTTATATTTCACAGGGTATTTATTTGCCCCGGTTTAGTCATATGCAGGATCTAAGATTCTATGTCAATAACAGGACTGGATAAAGACAGTAGAGAAGCTTGATTGCCCAGCCCCCCTGCCCGAAGATCCTGCAGATGCTCTCCTAACGAAGATGCTGACTCCGGCACCTTACGAGGTGCCGGTGAAGAAGACCAAGAAGAAGGCCGCTGGGACCCGAAAGGGTCTCCGGCGCAAGGTTGTATCGGACTCATCGTCCGATGACTCTGACGCGCACTCCTCCCACGAAGACGAGGAGGAGGAAGAGGAAAGTTCTCCCCCAGCCGGGGAAGACAAGAAAAGGAAGGCTGACCCAACCGGGGAGGCCGAAGGGTCCAAGAAGGGAAGGACCCTCCATCCGGACTGCTCCACTACGGCTGCCCACAGCGACGACGAGTGGTTCCCCAGGGACAAGCCCCTGGCGAAGTCGTAAGTATTAGGATACCATAGTAATTGGTATGTTTTGTTGCACTGCTTCTACTTATGCCGAATATGATTATGCAGCCCACCCCGAGCCCGTATCGACGTATCTTCGTCGGACGGTTCTTTGGACTTGTCGGATATGAATAGCAATTCACTTCCGACCGCCTCCACCACTTGTCCTGCGGACAACGTCGAAATGTTGTCTCAACAGGCACCGGGCCAAGGGGAGGTAGTCCTGGGGGCGCCTCTAGGCGACCTTCCGGACCCTGGGCGCAAAGGGAGCAAAATCTCCACGGGCTCCAAGTTCAGCCCCCAGCCGAACACTGCACCGGAACCTTTGATGGTTCCGGACTCCGGTAGGCGACCCCTCGTTAAGAGGGGCAAGCCGCCTGTGCCGGTGGCCTCTGTCCAGCCAGAGGCGCCAGAAAACTTGCTGGAAGCGCTTCGTGGCGCTTCCATCGACGAAGAGCACCGCACTGTCATGAGTGCGGTGATCGAGAAAGTTCAGTCCGCCAAGAACGGATTGACCGAAGCTTGCGCCAGCCTCCTAACAGGCTTTGTGGTAAGCAATGAAGATATATGAAAATATGACCGCATGGGAACTAGCCCCTGATGCTCTATTCGGCGTTCGGAAAGAAAGGCCGAATAGGGGATCAAATGATAACTCAGGAGTCTAATTAGAAAAATGTCTATGTGTATGTGCAGGCCTCACTTCTGGCCACTGCCACACGTACTGCGGAGGTCTCTGCGCCGAAGCAGGACCTGGAGCGGTCCGAGGACGAGCTCGGCCTTACCAAGAGGCAGCTCGAGGAGAGCAAAGGTAAGCAATACCCTTGTCTATATATTTAAAAAGAAGATCGGGTGTAAAGTAATAGGATCATCATGGATTTGCCAGGGGCCATGACCAAAGTGGCAACCCTGAGGAAGGCGCTGTCCGAGGCCGAAGACAAAGCGGCCAAGGAGCACATTGAGCGGGAGAAGCAAGAAGCCCAAGTAGGCGAGGTGCAGCAAGAGCTCGAGGCTCTCGCCAAAAAGCACGAGTCCTTGGAGCTTGACTCGAAGACGCGAGAGTCCGAGCTCATGCAGGCGCTTGAAAGCGTCCGGAGCGCCAAGGCAGAAACCCACAAGGCCCTCCAGGAGATTGATGCGGTGAAGAAGATAGCAGAGGGTAAGGCATTCATTATGCAAAGCAAGCATGTGAAGGAAACTTTCCTTTTTCTTACCCGAGTTCGGAGCTCTCCAGGAGCATTTGTAGATCTTCCCCGTAGTGTACTGGATGCCGTGGAGTTTTACCGAGTTGACGAGGGGAGCTCGACGGAGAAGTTGTTTTGGTCTCAGTATACTGGGACCGAACACCCCATGCCCTCGAGCGACCAGCTGAAGTAGTTTGTCGAGCTTCACAAGGCGGCCGAATAGGCCATGAGGGGCCTTATTGTCTGGATGTGGCCTGGCGAGCCCCTGCCCGGCAGCTACTTCGGTCTGGTGAGGTGGCTGGTGGATGCCTGCCCACGGCTTGAAGTTATAAAGCAGTCCGTCTGCATCGAGGGTGCGCGCGGGGCTTTTGCCCGGGCGAAGGTGCATTGGGCGAAGCTGGACGCCATGAAGCTGGTGAAGGAGGGGCCGCTGGAGGGCAAGGAGCATCGTTGCCCCGAAATGTATTATGAGAGTGTCCTGAAGGGTTCCCGCCTTGTGGCGGATGAGTGTGCCAGGGATGTAATTTTTGAATGAACATGCTCATGTGATCCTATAATATGAAACGAGTTCATTTGTGCCATGCGACGCTTTTTAATTTAAAATATAACCTTTTGTGCGGCCGTTTACAAAATTTGAGAGTTGGCCAGTCGTCGGCTTCTGCCCCCATGTAACTAGTACTGGGGTGTTCGGGATAAACCTGAGCACTCTTTACCCCAATTTTGGGTCCTTCAAGGGAGGTGTTCAGCGCAACGAACTGGGCAATCGGACTATAAGGCTTTATCACTCTCACTTAGCCATAGAAGTCTACAATTTTAAATTTTGGCGAAGCCCCTAGTATTCGGATGGCCGAATTTGGGGCGCTATACACGCCTAAGACGGACAAGGCCGACTCCTTGCCCGAAGCGGGAAAGTCTTTAAGGACTTGAGACCACTCGAATAGTGACCAATCTCTCGTCTTATCATGACAGTCAGTTTTCGGCTTTCTCTACTGAGGTGCTCGTCCGGAAGAACCGGGACACAATCGCAGTAGTTCTCCCACCGCTACCAGAGCCGATATAGCGGAACGTAAGGTACCAAAGCATGGGAGCCGAGCAAACCCAACTATTGACCCAAGACATGATTCGGAGCTGATGCATATAATGCTATAAGTTCGGGGTGCCGCACTATCGAAAGTGTTCAGACTTCTCGCGCCGTATTATGGGGTAAACGAAAGCCCCTAGCATACTGACCGTGCCTGAATTTACGGGTGCGGATTGTCGTAAATGGAAAAAAAGGAAAAAAAGAATGAATAATGCAATAATAGACTAATGCTATGCATTGTTATTTAAATAATACATTGAAGCGTACTTGTACAGGTAGTGCAATAAGTAGAAAGTAGGACTATTCGAAATGTCCTATCCAAGGGCAAGCTGCGTATGGATAGTAGAAAGCGGGTATTATTATTAGAGACCACCTGGGGGTTCCCGTGTACATCTTAGCTTCTTGCCGCCTTGGTTGTTCCTTCCGGTAATGTGTCCGGCAATCATACTGCCGGAAAGGGCTTCCAGAGAGTTAGGCCTGGAAAGAGAAAAGAAATGATAAAGGTATACAACCCCTAGGGAGGTTAAGCCGCATTGCGGGACGTGCCCTGATCGTGCCCCCGCCTATGTCCATGGTATTTTCAGTGCGTAATTATGTACGCGTGACACGGATTTCGTTGCTTGACTGGGACTGGGATGGGGGCCGAATTGCTAGGCGAGCTCTGAACGTGCCAGGCGATCCTATTGCAGTTTACTCCGGACACGCTTGAAGGTGTTCGGGGGCTGTATCGCCGAATTAGTGGTTTTCCTTAAAAGGATGCTTTGTGCTTCTGCTGCGAGGGCCCCAGTGTGCTCTTCCGTGAGGAGCGAGCGTTCTGTGTTTCCATTCACTGTTATGACCCCCCGAGGTCCTGGCATCTTGAGCTTGAGGTATGCGTAACACGGTACTGCATTGAATTTTGCAAATGCAGTTCGTCCGAGCAGTGCATGATAGCCACTACGAAACGGGACGATGTCGAAGATTAACTCCTCGCTTCGGAAGTTGTCCGGTGATCCGAAGACTACTTCCAGTGTGATTGAGCCCATGCAATGTGCCTCTACACCTGGGATGGCACCCTTAAAGGTGGTTTTGGTTGGTTTGATCCTCAATGGATCGATACCCATTTTTCGCACTGTATCCTGATAGAGCAGGTTCAGGCTGCTACCGCCGTCCATAAGGACTTGAGTGAGATGAAATCCGTCGATGATGGGGTCTAGGACCAGTGCGGCGGATCCACCATGACGGATACTAGTGGGGTGATCCCCGCGATCAAAGGTGATCAGGCAAGCAGACCATGGGTTGAACTCTGGGGCGACGGGCTCCATCGCATAGACGTCCCTTAGTGCACGCTTCTGCTCCCTCTTGGGAATGTGGGTTGCGTATATCATGTTCACCGTCTTCACTTGTGGGGGAACCCCTTTTGTCCTCCCGTGTTCAGTGGCCGGGGCTCCTCCTCGTCATCACTATGCAACCCCTTGTCCTTGTTTTCGGCATTTAACTTGCCGGCCTGCTTGAACACCCAGCATTCTCTGTTGGTGTGACTGGCTGGCTTGTCGGGGGTGCCGTGGATTTGACACGAGCGATCCAGTATGCGATCCAAACTGGACGGAGCCGGAGTACTTCTTTTAAATGGCTTTTTCCGTTAACCGGATCTAGAGCCTCTGAATCTGGCATTGACTGCCGTATCCTCGGTGTTATCGCTGTTATTGCGGCGCTTTGGTCTCTTACGACATTGTCTGCCGTTGGCATCTTTGGTATCCGAAGTGCCTGGATTCCTCGATGTGTTATTGCTGCGAGCCAGCCAGCTATCCTCGCCCGCGCAAAAGCGGGTCATGAGTGTCGTGAGGGCTGCCATAGACTTCGGCTTCTCCTGGCCAAGGTGGCGGGCAAGCCACTTGTTATGGATGTTGTGCTTGAATGCCGCGAGGGCCTCTATGTCCGGACAGTCAACAATTTAGTTTTTCTTAGTCAGGAACCGAGTCCAGAATTGTCTGGCCAATTCCCCTGGCTACTGAGTTATATAGCTCACGTCATCAACATCCGGTGGTCGCACATAAGTGCCCTGGAAGTTGTCAAGGAATGCGTCTTCCAGATCCTCCCAACTGCCGACGGAGTCTGCTGGCAAGCTATTCAACCAATGCCGACCTGTCCTTTGAGTTTTAGTGGGAGGTACTTGATGGCATGTAGATCATCACCGCGAGCCATGTGGATGTGAAGGAGGAAATCCTCAATCCATACAGCGGGATCTGTTGTACCATCATATGATTCGATATTTACGGGTTTGAAACCCTCTGGGAATTCATGATCCATAACTTCATCAGTGATGCATAGGGGGTGTGCGGCGCCTCTGTGCCAGGCTATATCACGACGCAGTTCATATGAGTCTTGTCTGCTGTATTCGGCCCGACCGGATTTGCTTTTGGTGTATCCGGCGCGACGATCATCGTCCCGTGTTGGCGCGCGTGCCCGTGACCCGTATATTGACCTTGCAAGTTTTACCTTACTGTCCAATACGTCTCATAGGTCCCGTGTGTTGCCCCGGGCCTTGGTATTTTTGATTGAGTGGCGGCGGGGTGCAGGCTGAACTTCAGGCTGAAACGCCTCTCTGGCTCGGCCACGTAGTGGCCGGTCAGCTGCATCGTACACTGGTGAATGAGGTTTCGATGCTTCCTCCTCAGGGTGAGGTAGCAACCTGCGTTTTGGGTAACTCTTGGAGGGGCGCTCGAGTTTGTATTCCTCGGCCGCAAGGACTTCGGTCCATCTGTCTGCTAGCAAGTCTTGATTAGCTTGAAGCTGTTGTTGCTTTTTCTTCAGACTATTTGCTGTGGCCATAAGCCGGCACTTGAAGCACTCCTGCTCGACGGGGTCCTCCGGCACGATAAATTCTTCATCGCCGAGGCTCGCCTCGTCTTCGGAGAGAGGCATGTAATTGTCCTCCTCCGGTTCTCCATCTGTTGCCTGCTCTGGAGGGTTGGCTTGTTCATCCTCCGGCTCTACATCGTGCTGGAGGGGATTGTGGTTGTCTTCGGCACTATCCAGAGTGTTATTATCTCCTGTGCCGGTATCACTACTTTTGCTATGGCGGGACTTAGAGTGGTGCCGCTCATGTCGGCGCTTGGGTTGCTTCTTGGAGGGGTCATCCTCCGCTGTCTCGTCACCATTGCCTTCTTTAGGGGTGTCCACCATATATATGTCGTATGATGAGGTAGCGGTCCAGCGCCCTGTGGGCGGTGGTTCCTGCTCGTCTCCTGCATCATTGTCCATACCGTCGATGTCTTCGGAGTGGAAGTCGAGCATGTCGGTTAAATCGTCAACAGTGGCTACTAAGTGGGTGGTGGGTGGGCAGCGAATTTCTTCGCCGTCCGTATCCCATTCTAGCCGGACATAGTTCGGCCAAGGTTCTCCTGACAAGGAGAGAGACTTTAATGAATTTAGCACATCCCTGAAAGGCGGGTGCTGAAAGATATCCGCGGAGGTGAACTCCATGATCGGCGCCCAGTCGGATTCGATGGGCACAGATGTAGGCGGTTCGGAGTCCGTGGCTGGAGACGAATCTAGTGGTTTGGCGACACGGCTCTCATAGGGGTGAAGTCAGTATCCGGCTCCATCGCCACTGAGAGTGTGGCCTCCATGGCGGGGTCTATCCCTCCATCCTTGGATGGCGCAATTTGCTCCGGATGTAGATGCGATCTCATAGTAGTTGCAGATGCGATCTCCCGAACACTGTCCGATGGCAGAGTTACATCATGCTCGTTGTGACTATGCGGCGCACCTGACACGGGCTCGAATCCATCGAAGATCAAGTCTCCGCGGATGTCGGCAGTGTAGTTTAAGTTTCCAAATCTGACCTGATGGCCAGGGGCGTAGCTCTCGATCTGCTCCAGATGGCCAAGAGAATTGGCCCGTAGTGCAAAGCCACCGAATACAAAGATCCGACCGGGGAGGAAAACCTCACCCTGGACCGCATCATTACCGATGATCGAAGGAGCCATCAAACTTTATGGCGACGACACAATGGAAATCTCAATGAAAGCACCAATGTCGGTGTCAAAACCGGCGGATCTCGGGTAGGGGGTCCCGAACTGTGCGTCTAAGGCGGATGGTAACAGGAGGCAGGGGACACGATGTTTACCCAGGTTCGGGCCCTCTTGATGGAGGTAATAGCCTACGTCCTACTTGATTGTTCTTGATGATATGAGTATTACAAGAGTTGATCTACCACGAGATCATAGAGGCTAAACCCTAGAAGCTAGCCTATGGTATGATTGTATGTTGTCCTACGGACTAAACCCTCCGGTTTATATAGACATCGGAGGGGGCTAGGGTTACACATAGTCGGTTACAAGGGAGGAGATCTACATATCCGTATTTCCTAGCTTGCCTTCCACGCCAAGGAGAGTCCCATCTGGACACGGGACGAAGTCTTCAATCTTGTATCTTCATAGTCCAACAGTCCGGCCAAAGGATATAGTCCGACTGTCCGGAGACCCCCTAATCCAGGACTCCCCCAGTTACCCTTCGTGGGTTGTAGTATCCATCAACGTGGATGTATGATAGCACCACCTATCAGAACCACGCCAAAAATCTCCATGTCTACATTGCGTTTGCTCCCCCCAAACTCCTCCCTTTACCTTCATATGCAATTGTTTTACATTCTGCTGCTATACTCTTAGAATTGCATGTGTAGGTTGATTACTTGATTTGTGCTAAGTTGCTAAAATCTGCTAAAACTTAAAATTGGGAAAAGGCTAGATTTTTATTTGGTCAAGTAGTCTAATCACCCTCTAGACATACTTTCGATCCTACAAGTGGTATCAAAGCTTTGGTCTCCATTTGCTTTGATTTCCATAGATTTTGGTGATCATAGCCTTGGTCTCACAACCTAGGAGAGTATGGCGTCTAGTGAGGGAAATTACCACCGTAGAGGTCCTTACTTTGATGGTACTAATTTTGCTAGTTGGAAGCATAAGATGAAAATGCATATTCTTGGACATAACCCCGCCGTTTGGGATATTGTGTGTATTGGATTGCAAGGTGAATTCTTTGATGGGAGAGAACGAACCGTGAAGCTACCGCGGAAGAGTTGAAGATGCCGCAATACAATGCTCAAGCTTGTGATATTCTCTTCAACGGATTGTGCCCCGAAGAATTCAACAAAATCAGCCGTCTTGAGAATGCAAAGGAAATTTGGGATACTTTGATTGATATGCACGAAGGTACCGACTCCGTCAAGGAATCCAAATTGCATGTGCTTCAAAGTCAACTTTACAAGTTCAAAATGAAGGATGGTGAAGGTGTCGCTGAAATGTACTCTAGGCTTGCTCTCATCACAAATGAGATTGCTGGCTTAGGAAGTGAAGAGATGACCGATAGATTCATCATCAAGAAGATCCTAAGAGCCTTGAATGGAAAATATGATACCGTGTGCACATTGATCCAAATGATGCCCAATTACAAAGATCTCAAGCCAACGGAAGTCATTGGAAGAATTGTTGCTCATGATATGTCACTCAAGGATATGGAAGAGCTTCACAACAAGTCAAGTGGTGCCTACAAAGCCTCATGTGATGCTCCCACATCATCAAGTGAAAAACAAACCTTCAACGAAGAATTGAGCCTAATGGTGAAGAACTTCAACAAGTTTTACAAAAGTAGAAGCAAGGAAAGAAGTTCCAAGTCAAGGTCCTACAATGACAAAAGATCTTCTAGTCGTGAGTGCAATTGCTACAATTGTGGAAGACCCGGACACTATTCCAATGAGTGTACGGCTCCCTACAAAAGAAGAGAAGATTTTCCTAAAAGAAGAAGTAGAAGAGATGACCGTTATGAATGAAGAACATCATGGAGAAGCAAGGATTCGGGAAGGAAGGACAAGTCATCAAAGAGCTACACAAAACAAAGACATCAAGCTCATGTTGGTGAATGGATATCCGGCTCTGACTCCGACGATCACTCCGAGAGAAGTTATCACTCCGACTCCGAATATACTCAAGATGAAGGTGTTGCCGATCTAGCACTTGTGTCAACCAACTCCTACGACATATTTGACTCACTAAATGAAGGGATTGGAAGATGCTTCATGGCTAAAGGCCCAAAGGTATCAAACCCCGAGTATGTTGATTTCAATAATGATGAAGATGATTTGCTAGGTGATGATTATTTACTTGTTGACAACTCTAGTTATGAAAACTATGATGGACTTGCTATTAATCATGCTAATCAAGATAAAACGAATGACAATGATAAGAAGGAGATTGAGCATCTAACTAAAGAACTAAACACTCTTAAGTTAGCTCATGAAACTACCTTGGAAGATCATCGAGAACTTTTAAAGACTCATGAGAAACTACACTTTGAAAAGCTCAATCTTGATCAAGAGCATGAGTTCTTAAAAGCGACCAATGATGATATTCGCAAGAAAAGTTCTTATTACATTGCCAAGTGTTTACTCTTGTCTACTTACATGCCACAAGTTAAATCTAGCAACAAGAACAAGAAAGATTCTTCCCCTAGTAATAACAACAGTCATGCTAAATCCAATGTTATTGCTTCGAGTAGTTCTCTTGATTCCACTAATGATTCTCTTAGCCAAGTTACACTTGAGCAAGAAAAATAGCTTATTGAAGGGAATTATAGAGAAAGGTGTTCACAAGAGCCTTGCCAGATGTAAGCAATTTGAGGAAATTGTACGCAAGCAAGGAAGACACCGGAAGAATCAAGGTGTTGGCTTTGAACGAAAGTTCAATGCCAATGGAGTTGAGTGGGAAGAAGATCAATACCCCAAGACGAAGTTTGTTCCTCAACAAGAGAAGTACGATCCTACCTCTTTCCAAGGAACACAAGCTCAAGTTGATCTTCCACCACAAGACCACAAGCTAAAAGGAAGGGACAAGCTTCAAGAGGAGATTGATGCATTTGAATAAGCACCTAAGGCCTTGGTCAAGTGGGTTCCCAAGACTACATCAAGTTCCACTTCATCAAGTACGACTACAACTCCAAGGATTCCCATCAAGATGGTGTGGATCCCTAAGAAGAAGAACTAGAGAGTTCTTGAGGGTGACTCCGCCAACATACCTCACTCTTACCATCTTGGCAAGGACAAGTGCAAACAACTTCCATATCTTGCACTAGTTCAAGGAGTCACAAATCCTCTTGTTGGTAAGACAAGGGACAAGGTAACCTAATGCTTTCATGGACATCATCCTATGTGAACATCACTCTATGTCTATGGATATCCTTGTTTGTTCCTTGTGGGACTAACCCGTGTAGGTATTGAAAGTGCAACTCACTCCAAAGGATTGCTCCGAATGATCTACATCAACATTGAGCATCTACATCTTTAACACCTACATGAAGTCATCATGGACAAAACCCAAGGTTAGTTCATCCCTCTTAGGGGGGATATCACATCTAGGGGGAGCTTTGCTCTAATCAATTGAGCTAAAGCAACTCTAATGATGTGAGCACAACAATGCTTTATGTAAAAGTGGCAACCCCACTTGTGCTTAAACGATGAGTATGACCTATGATCAAATGTTCCCATTTGACTCCTAAGTCAATATACTCATATATAGATGACCTAGTCATCACCAAATTGCTTGATAGATGCTAGAGTGATTGTGCATGCTTTGTCACATATTTCATTTGTCATTTTATTGTGTGAGCATGTTGATTGCATATTTCACTCATTCGAGGACATCCATTTGTTTCTTTGATCGTTTGACCTTTTCTCTTTTGCTAAATGGATGGACAAGAATGCCTAAGAACTCCCTCTAGCTATCTATGCTGTTCTCATCTCAAACTCTATTCATGCTACATCAAGAAGTTTGATCAAGTCAGATTCCAACCACTCTGTGTGAGGAGCACTTGGAGTCCCTGATTCGTCATAGACTTCAACTTCCAAAACCTCTTTGTGCATTTCGGTATGACCGAGTCATCCATTTCGGTCACACCGAGATCACTAAGTCGATCTAGGTTTTCAATCTCGGTGCAACCGATTAGAACTTTTTGGTCACACCGAGTTGCAGCAACCGCTTGCAATTCTGCATCTCGGTGCCACCGAGTTGTTCCACTCAGTCACACTGATAGGGTTGGGATATATAAACCCACGGGTGAGATTTTGGAAATTTCTTCGAAACCTCTCAACCCGCGCGTATCCTACTCTGCCGCCTCGGGTCTCCAGATCGTTCTCTCGCTGCCAGCGACCTCCCGTCGCTGGTTTCCATTGTCGTCAATGGATTTCTGCCCCTCAGTTGCCGCCATAGCGAACTCCGCCGAATTAGGGTACGAGTTTGATCCTTTGTGCTATTCTTTTAACTCCGATTCGTAGCACATTACTTTGCCATGATCATGACCACGTATGCAATCAATCCCTATGCCTAGATTACCCCAATGTCACCTTAGGAATCCGCGAGTTGAGTGCCAAAACATATATCAAGTGAATCGATACGATACCCCATTGTCACCATGAGTATTCATATGCAAGACATATATCAAGTGCTCTCAAATCCATAAAAATATTCAATCCGATAACAACGAAATCTCAAAGGGAAAAACTCAATTCATCACAACAAGATAGAGAGGGAAAAACACCATATGATCCGACTATATTAACAAAGCCCACGATACATCAAGATCGTAACATCTCAAGAACACGAGAGAGAGAGAGATTAAACACATAGCTACTGGTACAAACCCTCAGCCCTGAGGGTGGACTACTCCCTCCTCATCATGGTGGTCGCCGGGATGATGACCATGGCCACCGGAGATGATTCCCCCCTCCGGCAGGGTGCCGGAAAGGGTCTAGATTGGTTTTCGGTGGCTACAGAGCCTTGCGGTGGCGGTACTTCTGATCTAGGTTAACCCCGATGGTTTTTAGAATATTTGGAAATTTATAGGGTAAAGAGGGGGTGCGGGAGGCCACTGAGGTGGGCACAACCCACCTGGGCGCGCCTAGGCCCCCAGGCGCGCCCTGGTGGGTTGTGCCCCCCCTTGGGGCACCCCCCAGGTGCTTCTTTGGCCCACTGGTGGTCTTCTGGTCCATAAAAAATCCACAAAAATTTTCACGGTGTTTGGACTCCGTTTGATATTGATTTCCTGTGATGTAAAAAAACAAGCAAAAAACAGCAACTGACACTAGGCACTGGGTCAATAAGTTAGTCCCAAAAAATGATATAAATTTGCTATAAAATGATTGTAAAACAGTCAAGAATGATAATAAAACTGCATGAATACTTCATAAATTATAGATACGTTGGAGACGTATCAGCATCCCCAAGCTTAATTCCTACTCGTCCATGAGTAGGTAAATGATAAAAGAAATAATTTATGAAGTGTGAATGCTAGCAAAGTGCACAAGTTTGATCAATGAAAATTTCAATCACTTTTCCTAGCATCATAACAACAATTCTTTCTTATAAAACTTCTCATGTTAAAGTAGCAACCAATTCACATGTTAAGGTTCAAACAATGAACTCTCTTGAAACTCAACAACCTATGTTCTTAGTCACCAAGCAATTACATTTCAACTTATTCAACGGAGTTTAAGTAAGAGCTCCACATACTCAACCATCTTACAGTCTTCTATGATTGCTAACACTCACCGCGTACACATGAGCAAAACGTTTCAACCGCACACATAGAAAGATAGGGGCTTATTGTTTTGCCTCCCAACGTATTCACCTCAAGGGTGGTGTCAATAATAATAACTAATGCTACCCATATCCAACTAGATATATGTGCCTAGATCTTTCCTCACCACATGATGCTTGCCAAAAGAGAAAAATAAAAAGGAATAGAGGGAAAAAATTTGACTCTTGCATGAAAGTAAATACATAAAAGTAAAAGATAGGCCCTTCGTAGAGGCTGCCATGCGCTTATTTGTTTGTATGCTCAACCCCTTAGTGCAAAAGAACGTCACGCTAAATTTCCCCTTATGATAGCAACCTTTATTATGCAGTCTGTCGCTTTTATTCTTTGCCATCACAAGTTCGTACAACACTCAATTTTCTATTACACTAAATGATCTAACACTTTTAGAAGCAATTTTTATTGCCTTATTGCACCGATGACAACTTACTTGAAGGATCTTGCTCAACACTTAGGTAGGTATGGTGGACTCTTGAAAATAAGATTTGGGTTTAAGGGTTTTTGGATGCACAAGTAGTATCTCTACTTGGTGCGGAATTTTTGGCTAGAAAATATGGGGGGCAAGCACCACATGTTGAAGGATCTATGAAAATATAACTTCTATGTGAATATGAACAAACATATACCATTACGTTGTCTTCCTTGTCCAACGTCAACAATTTTGGCATATAATATTTTGATGGGGGCTCACAATCACAAAGATTTCCAAGATAGTGTATTTGCATGTGAAAGTTCTCTTCCTTATACTAATTATTCGTGAATTGCTTGTATTACGAATATTGTGATTGTAAAGCCTCAAAAGATTTCACTTTCTAAACCCAATGTGAAGCTACCACTAGGCATGATATGATTTCAACTTCATGACATTCAATTTATTCAACAATTTACTCATAGGATATAAGTGAAGCACAAGAGTAAATGAAAAGATACTCCAAAAAGATATAAATGAAGATCATGAGCATAATATTTCTTTCTCTAAAATTAATTTAATTGAAGAAAGAGAGAATTTCTTCAAAAATATTAAAGCACACCGTGCTCAAAAATATATAAGTGAAGCACTAGAGCAATTCCATACAAAAGAGCTTCGTTGACGGGATGTGAATGCCGCTTACCTAGCCTCCCTGGCAACTATGTGAGGACTCTATTTTATTTAAAAACTTTAAGATCTAAGTATTTTATTAAAACATCAAGAAAAATGAAAATAAAATGACATTTCAAGGATAGCACACATCATGTGAAGGAGCACAAACTTAGGCTCAACCGACACTAACCGATAATTGTTGAAGAAGAAAGGTGGGATGCCTACCGAGGCATCCCCAAGCTTAGATGCCTGAGACTTCTTGAAATATTATCTTGGGGTGCCTTGGGCATCCCCAAGCTTGATCTTTTGTGTCTCCTTAATTCCTCTCATATCACGGTTTTTCTAAATCTCAAAAGCTTCATCCACACAAAACTCAACAAGAACTTGTGAGATAAATTAGTATAAACCAATGCAAAACCTTATCATTCTCTACTTTAGAAAATCACTAAAATTATTATTCAACATTGCATACTAAATTCATCTGCATATTTAATACTCCTATCCTCAAATAGAATCATTAAACAAGCAAACATATGCAAACATAACAGCAATCTACCAAAACAGTACAGTCTGTAAAGAATGCAAGAGTATCAATACTTACCTAAATCCAAAAGTTATGAAAATTTACCACACTGTAGAAAATTTATCATAGATTTTTTTGCAAAATGTTTCAACATTTTATCGCATTCTGACTTTTCTAGGGAATTTTTGCAGCAGTGGTAAACTTTCTGTTTTCAAACAACAACATGTAGACTTGTAAAATAAGCATAGTAAAGGATATCAATGCCACTTTTATTGAAATAAAATATGTAAAACATAATTCTAAATAACAGCTAGAAAATCTTAACAAAATAAATTGACGCTCCAAGCAAAACACATATCATGTGACGAATGAAAACATTGCTCCAAGTGAGGTTACCGATAATGTTGGAGACGAAAGAGGGGATGCCTTCCGGGGCATACCCAAGCTTAGTTGCTTGGATATTCCTTGAATATTAACTTGGGGTTCCTTGGGAATCCCCAATCTTAGGGTCTTGTCACTCCTTATTCTCCTCATATCGACATCTCACCCTAAACATGAAAACTTCAATCACACAAAACTTAACGGAACTTCGTGAGATAGGTTAGTATGATAAAGAGCAAACTGTTTCACTTTGGTACTGTCAAAGACAAGATTCATAATTGTTTCCACACAATGCCTAATGTAGCATATCATTTCCACAATTCATATTGAGCAATATAAGCCAGGGAAATTAGAAAACAAGCAAACTATGCGTTGAAAACAAAATATGTCAAAAACAGAAGAGTCTGTAGTAATCTGTACTCCAACAATACTTCTGCAACTCCGAAAATTCTGAAACATAGGAAAACCCGGGTAATTTGTCTATTAATCTCCTGAAAAAAGAATCAGCATTTTATCACTCTTCTGTTAAAAATTAGAATTGTTCTCCTGAGTGCAAAAGTTTTTGTTTTTCAGCAAGATAAAATCAACTATCACCAAACATAACCCCAAAGGCTTTACTTGGCACTTTATTGAAATGAAAGAAATAAAACATGATTACTAAACTAGCCTAATCATGTGAACACACAAAAACAGTAGGTAAAAGTGTTGGGCTGTCTCCCAAAAAGCGCTTTTCTTTTATGCCTTTTAGCTAGGCATGATGATTTCAATGATGCTCACATAAAAGATAAGAATTGAAACACAAAGAGAGCATCACTAATCACATGGCAATCACATTTAAGCCTAACCCACTTCCTATGCATAGGGATTTTTGTGATCAAACAATTTATGGGAACAAGAATCAACTAGCATAGGAAGGCAAAACAAGCACAACTTCAAGATTTTCAACACATAGAGAGGAAACTTGATATTATTGCAATATGTGGAAGCATATGTTCCTCTCTCATAATAATTTTCAGTAGCATCATGAATGAATTCAACAATATAACTATCACATAAAGCACTCTTTTCATGATGCATAAGCATAGAAATTTTCTTACTCTCCACATAAGCAAATTTATTATCATGAATAGTAGTGGGAGCAAACTCAACAAAATAACTATCATGGGATTGAAAATTAAAATCATGATGACAAGTTTCATGGTTATTATTATTCTTTATAGCATACATGTCATCACCATAATCATCATAGATAGCAACTTTGTTCTCGTAGTCAATTGAAGCCTCATCCAAAATAGTGGATTCATCACTAAATAAAGTCACGACCTCTCCAAATCCACTTTCATCAATATAATCATCATAAATAGGAGGCATGCAGTCATCATAATAAATTTTCTCATCAAAACTTGGGGGACAAAAAATATCATATTCATCAAATATAGCATCCCCAAGCTTATGGCTTTGCATATCATTAGAATCATGGATATTCAAAGAATTCATACTAACAACATTGCAATCATGCTCATCATTCAAATATTTTGTGCCAAACATTGTATTGACTTCTTCTTCTAACAATTGAGCACAATTTTTCGAACCATCATTTTCAAGAAAGGTATTATAAATATGATCAATAATATGATGCAACCTCAATTCCATTTTTATGTAGTTTTCTTTTATAAACCAAACTGGTGATAAAACAAGAAACTAAAAGATTCGATTGCAAGATCTAAATATATACCTTCATGCACTCACCTCCCAACGACGCCATAAAAGATCTTGATGTCTGCAACGCAACTTTATTATTGTAGACTCGTGTTGGGCCTCCAAGCGTAGAGTTTTGTAGGATAGTTGCAATTTCCCCTCAAGTGGATGACCTAAGGTTTATCAATCCGTGGGAGGTGTAGGATGAAGATGGTCTCTCTCAAACGACCCTGAAATCAAATACAAGAAATCTCTTGTGTCCCCAACACACCCAACACAATAGCAAATTGTATAGGTGCACTAGTTCGGCGACGAGATGGTGATAAAAGTGTAATATGGATGGTAGAAATATATTTTTAGAATCTGAATAAATAAAAATAGCAAGGTAGAAAATAGTAAACGGGCACAAAAACGGTATTGCAATGCTTGAAAATGAGGCCTAGGGTCCGTACTTTCACTAGTGCAATCTCTCAACAATGCTAATATAATTGGATCATATAACCGTCCCTCAACGTGCAACGAAGAATCACTCCAAAGTTCCTATCTAGCAGAGAACATAAGACATAATTGTTTGTAGGGTACGAAACCACCTCAAAGCTATTCTTTCTGATCGATCTAACCAAGAGTTCATACTAAAATAACACCAAAGCATATTCAGATTCATAATATTCAATCCATCACAAAGAACTTCAAAGAGTGCCCCGATATTTCTACCGGAGAAACAAAGACAAGAACATGCATCAACCCCTATGCATAGATTACCCCAATGTCACCGCGGGAATCCGTGAGTTGAGTGCCAAAACATATATCAAGTGAATCAATACGATACCCCATTGTCACCATGAGTATTCATATGCAAGACATATATCAAGTGCTCTCAAATCCATAAAAGTATTCAATCGAGTAACAATGAAATCTCAGAGGGAAAAACTCAATTCATCACAACAAGATAGAGAGGGAAAACACCATATGATCTAACTATATTAACAAAGCCCGCGATACATCAAGATCGTGACATCTCAAGAACACGAGATATATATATATAGAGAGAGAGGGAGAGGGAGAGAGAGAGATTAAACACATAGCTACTAGTACAAACCCTCAGCCCCGAGGGTGGACTACTCCCTCCTCATCGTGGTGGCCTCCGGGGTGATGAAGATGGCCACCGGAGATGATTCCCCCCTTCGGCAGGGTGCCGGAAAGGGTCTAGATTGGTTTTTGATGGCTACAGAGCCTTGCGGCGGCGGAACTTATGATCTAGGTTAACCCCGAGGGTTTTCGGAATATTTGGGAAATTATAGGGTAAAGAGGGTGTGCGGGAGGCCTCCGAGGTGGGCACAACCCACCTGGGCACGCCTAGGCCCCCAGGAGCGCCCTGGTGGGTTGTGCCCCCCTCGGGGCACCCCCAGGTGCTTCTCTGGCCCACTAGTGGTCTACTGGTCCATAAAAATCCACAAAAAGTTTCATGGTGTTTGGACTCCGTTTGATATTGATTTCATGCGATGTAAAAAACAAGCAAAAAACAACAACTGGCACTAGGCAGTGGGTCAATAGGTTAGTCCCAAAAAATGATATAAAGTTGCTATAAATTGATTGTGAAACATCCAAGAATGATAATAAAACAACATGAATACTTCATAACTTATAGATACGTTGGAGACGTATCAAGGGAGTACTTGAATAAGAGTTTTTCAATGAAAGACCTCAGTGAAGCTACTTATGTATTGGGCATCAAGATCTATAGAGATAAATCAAGAGCTTAATAGGACTTTCACAAAACACATACCTTAACGAAGTTTTTGAAGAAGTTCAAAATGCATGGATCAGTCAAAGAAAGGGTTCTTGCCTGTATTGCAAGGTATGAAGTTGAGTAAGACTCAAAACCCGACCACGACAGAAGATAGAGAGAGAATGAAAGCCATTCCCTATGTCTCAGCCATAGGTTCTATAAAGTATGCCATGCTATGTACTAGACCTATTGTGTACCTTGCCATGAGTTTGGCAAGGGGGTACAATAGTGATCTAGGAGTAGATCACTGGATAGCATTCCAAATTTATCCTTAGTTACCTAAGAGGGCTATGGAGATATTTCTCGGTTATGGAGATGATAAAGAGTTCGTCGTAAAGGGTTATGCAAATGCAAGCTTTGACACCGATTCAGATGACTTAGAGTCTCAATCTAGATACATATCGATAGTGGGAGAAATTAGCTAGAGTAGCACCATGCAGAGCATTGTAGACATAGAAATTTGCAAGATACATACGGATCTTAATGTGACAGACCCGTTGACCAAACTTCTCTCACAAGCAAAACATGATCACACCTTAGTACTCTTTGGGTGTTAATCACATGGCGATGTGAACTAGATTATTGACTCTAGTAAACCCTTTGGGTGTTGGTCACATGGCGATGTGAACTATGGGTGTTAATCACATGACGATATGAACTATTGGTGTTAAATCACATGGCGATGTGAACTAGATTATTGACTCTAGTGCAAGTGGGAGACTGAAGGAAATATGCCCTAGAGGCAATAATAAAGTTGTTATTTTATATTTCCTTATTCATGATAAAGGTTTATTATTCATGCTAGAATTGTATTGATCGGAAACTTAAATACATGTGTGAATACATAAAAAAATACCATGTCCCTAGTAAGCCTCTACTAGACTAGCTTGTTGATCAAAGATGGTTAAGGTTTCCTAACCATGGACATGTGTTGTCATTTGATAATGGGATCACATCATTAGGAGAATGATGTGATGGACAAGACCCACCTATTAGCTTAGCATAATAATTGTTTAGTTTATTGCTATTGCTTTCTTCATGTCAAATACTTATTCCTTTGACTATGAGATTATGCAACTCCTGGATACCTGAGGAATACCTTGTGTGCTATCAAACATCGCAATGTAACTGGGTGATCATAAAGATGCTCTACAGGTATCTCTGAAGGTGTTTGTTGAGTTCGCATAGATCGAGATTAGGATTTGTCACTCCGAGTATCGGAGAGGTATCTCTGGGCCCTCTCGGTAATACACATCATAAGCTTGCAAGCAAGTGACTAAGGAGTTAGTTACAAGGGGATGTATTACGGAACGAGTAAACAGACTTGCCGGTAACGAGATTGAACTAGGTATAGAGATACCGACGATTGAATCTCGGGCAAGTAACATACCGGTGGACAAAGGGAATTATGTATGTTGTCATAACGGTTCGACCGATAAAGATCTTCGTAGAATATGTAGGAGCCAATATGGGCATCCAGGTTCTGCTATTGGTTATTGACCGGAGAGGTGTCTCGGTCATGTCTACAAAGTTCTCAAACCCGTAGGGTCCGCACGCTTGACGTTCGATGGCGATATAGTATTATGTGAGTTATGTGATTTGGAGACCGAGTGTTGTTCGGAGTCCCAGATGAGATCATGGAGGAGTCTCTAAATGGTCGAGAGGTAAATTGATATATAGGACGATGGTATTTGGGCACCAGAAGTGTTTCAGAGAGTACCGGGTACTTATCAGGTCACCGGAAACGAGTTTCGGGCACCCCCGGCAAAGATATGGGCCTAATGGGCCATAGGGGGAACATACCAGCACCTGGTGTGCCCCTTCTTTGGACAGCAGGCCCTAAGGGATGGAAAGGGGTAAGGGCTAGCCCCTCATGCCTTTCCCTCTCATGGGAGAAAGGAAAGGGGATGGGCACCACCCTCCCCTGCCTTTCCCCCGCACCTATATAAGGCAGGGGAGCGCAGCTTGGGAGGGACTCCAAGCCTCCTTTGGCTGCTCCCCTCTCCCTCCCACCTGGGCGCCTAGCACATCCCAGACAATTGCTTAGCCGTGTGCGGCACCCCCCCTCCACCGTTTACACCCTCGGTCATATTTTCGTAGTGCTTAGGCGAAGCCCCGTGGAGATAACTCTACCGTCACCGTCACTACGCCGTCGTGCTGCCGGAACTCATCCACTACCTAGTTGTCTTGCTGGATCAAGAAGGCAGAGGATGTCACCGAGCTGAATGTGTGTTGAACGCGGAGGTGACGTACGTTTGGTACTTGATCAGTTGGAGTGCGAAGAAGTTCGACTTTGGCTGCAGCACGCCGACTGCGACGCCCCGGTGACTGGAGCGGAGGTTGAAGTCATCTCCCCAGGCAAGATCTTCATGACCCGTGGCTGGGGAGAGGTTGCTCGAGTATGCCATGCGGAAGGCGCCCTCTCCATCCACTTCGAGTACGACGACGCCTCATGATGTTCTTCAAGGTCTTCAACGAGGAAGGCTGCCGCTTGGAGTGCTGTCCTGAAGGGGGGCGTCAGGACGGCGCAGTGGCCAATGCCGAGCCTGCCGCTAGCTTCGCCAACAGTTCTTCCAGCAGTAGCGGTGGCGCTTGGGAGTCCAGCGACTCTCCTGAGCCCTATGAGACTCCGGAGACGAGCGATGATAGCTACGTGCCCCCGGGCTCCCACCGCGCCCGGAGCAAGGCCACAGCGTCCGGCCACCGCTGTCGCTGACCTGGATGGGGTTGGCGCCGGCCTCCCGTGGCCCACTATTGATGATTTCTTCGGCCACACTAGCGCATGTAGATAGGGCCCCTAGAAACTTCCTTCTTTTGCTCCCTGCGAGGAATCAAGATGGACCCCGTGGGGGCGTGTAAATGGTTTGTAATGTTTTTTGTTCATATTATCCTCATTATGAAGATTTGCGAATGCATGTCCTGCTTCGGCTCGGTCTCCCCTTTCCAACCCCGCGGCAGCTTGGTGCTCTACGCTGACAGGTCCCGGTCCCCAGGTAGGCTGCAACCATCGCTGGTATGCCAGGTCGCGATGCCGTGGTCAAGGCGAGGAGGTGAGCGGCCCGAGTTCCAGTAAGAGCTCCTGAGGCGCGATGCTCAAGAGGTCCCCTTTAGCGCACAAGTAGCTACCTAAAGGTGGGAAAGGGAGGCGATGTCGCCATAGTAGGGCTGCGAGAGGTGGGAATCTTATGCCGTAGCGCTCTGTCGACCCGGGCGCGAAACTTATCTTGGCAGCCCAGAGTCGGTTCCTTATGCTGCGCCAGACTCGTGTGTCGACGGTCGTAGTGTAGCTAGGTTAGGCCTGTGCGAGCCTCCCCTCTTCTCCACGCTCTTCTATGTGCTCTACGTCCTCAGGTCGTGGCCCTCGAGCGAGCTCAGCCGCCGCTGGTATGCCAGGTCGCGGTGCCGTGGTCAAGGCCAGGGGGTGAGGGCTGGAGAGCTAGTAAGAGCTCCTGAGTCGCGATGCTCAGGAGCCCCCCTTTTAACATGCAAGCGAATTACATGAGAGAAGAGGGAGCCCGCGGTACCGCCTGCTGTTGTCCTCAGGAGGTTCCTGCAGGTTAGCGTGAGGTGGGACACAAATTGCCACTACGATTGCCGATCTGCCACTGGTCGCTCCGTAAGAAGATGAAGGCACTGAGTGTCTGGTGAGGTTACGTGCACGGGCATGCCACAAGCCAGAGCTCGACCGCTCATATTTGTCAGCGTTACAGGGACGGACCCGAGCACAAGCGTCGTTCCAGCACGAATGGCTCCCATGGTGGGTGGCAATCAAGCAGGTGATGACTATAAATAACTCATGCATGGGAACCAGATAGCTTAGATAGATGCGAGAACGATACATGCCGCTGGGATGGACCCGAGCGGCCTGGGGATGATGCATCCCGAGGGGCGCCCCCAGTAAAGTAAGCTAAAGACGTAAAAGGATACATGCCGCAAGGACAGGCCCACACGACCTGGGAATAATGCAGCCCGAGGGGCGCTCCCAGCTGAATGAACTTGGAAAATGTCACCTGGTTTTGTTGTCAAAGGAGCGTTGGGGTAGCTAAAGGTGCGCGCTGAAGAAGTCGCTCCTCACGAGCCGCCGAGACCCTGAGCCTCGGGAGGCTCTGGGGGCTCAGGTGGCTCCCTGAGGACCGTCTCCATCTTTGTCAGGACCACGTGATGCCTGGCCTCCTGGGTTGCCAGGATGCTCCGTAGGTTGCACTAGAAGGCGACTGCCATGCTTGGCAGGCTAAATAGCATGCGAACATAGCTGTGAGGTGGACCCTCACACCGGCCAGCACACGAAGGCCAGAAGCACTCCTGAGATGCGGCCCTGTTGAGTCCTAGGATGTCGATGTAGACGCATAGCTCACCACCCTCGCCTGGATGGGGAGCTGCACTAGGTGGGCGGCGGTTGCTGCGTATCGCCCTTGCTTCCTGAAACTCCTCGGTGGCCTTGATGATGAACTCCTAAGCACCGGGTGCTCCTCGCCCAATGCCCTCCTGAGGGAAACATGCCGCAAAGCACGCCTCCACGTGGTGCCCGAGCGCCTCCCTCGTGATGTTGGCCAGGTCTGAGGCCCTCCAGAAGAGAGCCCCCGAGCTCTGCCTGAGGAGGGCGTCGGGCACGCCTCCTATGCGAGGGAGGGAGGCGCCCCAGGCGCAGGCGCCGATCCTAATGTGGCACCGCTAGAGGCGCCGCCCCCTTGAGGCCCTGTGCGGAGTAGCTGCTTCTTCTTCTTGGGGGTGGCCTTAGGAGGGTACTGTGTGCCCTCGCTGTCAGGGTCTTCGTTTGCTGCAGCTTGGAAGGCGTGCTCGAGGGAGCACACCGCATCTCTTTCTTCGCAGGGGACTGTAATGATCTCGCCGCTTCCTGGCATCTTGAGGACGTTGTAGCCGTGGTGGGTCACTGCCATGAACTTGGCTAATGCTGGGTACCCGAGGCTGGCATTGTACGGCAGACGGATGTGGGCGACATCGAAGTTGACGAGCTCAGTGTGGTAGTTGTCGCGCTGACCGAAGTTGACAGGGAGACAGACTTGCCCTATCGGGGTGGTGGAGCCGTCAATCACTCCTGAGAAAGGCTTGGTGGGCTGAAGCTGATCGTATGGCACTTGGAGGCTGTCGAATGTCTCGACGGACAGGACACTGAGCCCCGCGCCGCCGTCGATGAGGGTCTTGGTGACTTGGACATTGCTGATGACGGGTGAACAGAGCATCGGGAGGACGCTGGCGGTCGCCGCGCATTTGAGTTGGTCCGTCGAGCTGAAGGTGATGGCGTACTTGGACCACCTGAGCGGGCGCATGGCCTCGAGCCTGGGGAGGGCTGCATTCACCTCGCAAGAGAACTGCTTGAAGATGTGGTGGGAAGCTGGGGCCTGAGCATCACCCAAGATGCAAGCGATGGCGCGTGGCTCCTAGAAGCCCCCAGCCCCCTCGTCCTGATGGTGGTCGTCATTCCTTCTTGGTGGTGGTGGCAGTGGAGGAAGACTAGGATTTCCCTGAGGACGCTCCTCACGAGGCTGGTCGCGCCAGGTGCCCTCACGAGACTGCTCTTGCCAGTGGTCCTCACGAGGCTGGTCGTGCCACTCCTGGCGGGGGCCGCGGTTGTCCCAGCGTCCTTCGCCTCATCCTCCTCCTCGGTCGTAGCCCCGATCGTTGCGCTCAGGGCGTCGACCGAAGCGTCCATCACGGATGGCCCTGAGCTCTTGACAATCATTGGTGTTGTGGCTGTGTACATTGTGGAAGGTGCAGAACGGACGACTCCCCTTGGACGACTCGGGGTGGTCCCGGCCGCGTTTCATGTCTGGCTCTGCCACGAGTACGGCTACTCCCTTGCGCTTCACGTCCTTGACCTTGGCCTTCTTCTCCTCTTGGTCGGAAGCAGGGAGCTCGAGGAGGGAGAGACGCCCTTCCTCAGCTCTTGCGCACTTTGTCGCTATGTTGAATAGCTCCAGAGTCGTGCACAGCTCCTCGTGGATGGAGAGCTCCTCCTTCATCTTGACATAGCGGACGCCATCGGAAAATGCTGAGATGATGGCTTCGTCCGTCACCTTGGGGATCTTGAGGCGGACGCTGTTGAAGCACTGGATGTACTTCTGCAGGGTATCTCCCAGCTGTTGCTTGATGCGGCGCAGGTCACCCGCGGACGGGAGACGGTCGCGAGTACCCTGGAAGTTGGCGATAAAGCGGTTGCGCATCTCACCCCAGGAGGAGATTGATCCCGCAGGCAGGTTCAGGAGCCATGAGCGGGCGCCATCCTTGAGAGCCATGGGAAACCAGTTCGCCATGACTTTTTCATCGCCGTTGGCCGCCTCGATGCTCAGCTCGTAGAGCTGCAGGAACTCCATGGGGTCGGGGGTGCCGTCGTAGAGCGGAGGCAAATCTGGCTTGAACTTGCCTGGCCAAACGACGGTGCGCAGCTCGAGAGCGAAGGCGCGGCAGCCTGCGGTGGCCACCGGGGCACTCGGTAGGGCGGAGCTTGCCCTTGATGTCCGCGCACCGCCGCCGCAGGCGGCACACGGTCTTGTCGTTGTGGCGCTAGGAGCGCTGGAGTGTTTTCTTGCGGCCGGGGAACCTCTTGGCAGCTCCCTTCTTCGTGCGCGGGCACACGGCATGGCGGATCACGCCACGGGACCGTGCACCTTGGGGCGAGGACACCGTCTTGACGCGGAGGGGGCGGTGGCGCTCCGTGAGCTGCGCGTCTTGGCGCAAGGGTGCCATCTTGATGCGGAGGCGGCAGAGGCGCTCCATGAGCTACATCGCCCGCGGCTGGAGGTGGGCGAGGCAGCGAGAGGGATGGTGCAGGGGTGCCCCCAGCGGCGTTGACGAGCTCGGCGATGCGGTCTAACCAGTCCTTGTAGAGGTCGTCGACCGAGCGGTAGCGCAGGAGCTCGTGTGCCATGAGCAGCGCAGCCTGCGCGTCCGTGGGTGCGCGACGAGCGTGAGACGATGAGCCGTCCGGAGTCAGCGACGGGGTGGCGGTGCGGCCATCTCGCCGCACGGAGGGGTGCAGTGATGATGCTTGCTACGCGTTTGCTGCCGGGCCGGTAGCGGCGTTGGCAACAGGAGACGGAGAACAATAGGGAGGCCCGCCGACAGGGGTTGTCTAAGCGACACGGGCGGCCCGGCGCTCGGCGCGGGCTCGACACGCTTCTGACATGGATGCGGTGGAGTGGTGGAACGCGGATCAACGGAAGGAAAACTTCAGCGCACCCCTACCTGGTGCGCCGAATGTTGGATTTCGGGTTCCGACAAAACCCTTGAGGTTCGAACATTGGGGTGCGCATGAAGATCTCTCCTCCCTCTAGCTCACGCCCTCACCGCAATCTCAAGGTTCAGCATGTCAAACTCGCAAAACAAAGGGACACAAGATTTCTACTAGTTCGGGCCACCGATGTGGTGTAATACCCTACTCCAGTGTGGTGTGGTGGATTGCCTATTGGGCTGAGGATGAACAGTTACAAGGGAAGAACAACCTCCTGAGGAGAGGTGCTCTTGTTCTTGGTGAGTGTGGTGGCCTTGGTGGAATGGATCTGGTCCAAGATGAGATGCCTCCCTACGGTGGTGGCTAGTCCTATATATAGAGGCCCGGGTCCTCTTCCCAAATATTAGGCAGGAAGGGATCCCACAATGGCCAGTTTGAAGGGGGTCAGGTAGTACAAGCTATCCTGACAAAAGATGGTCTTCGTCTGCCAAAGGCTCTGGTGGTGGCGCCGTCCTGGGCTCCAGGGTGACCTCCTTCCTGCCGTCCTGCTGGTCTTGGTCTCGTTGCACCGATAAGGGAACCTTTGCCTGATGCATCGGGACTCCTCGCCTGCGCCTGTCCCTTTAGCACCAAAGAGGAAACGAGGACACTGCACGCGCTGGCGCCCGCCTGGCCTTGGTCGTCATGGCTTGCGTCACAGGAACCTCACGAGGTGCCCCTTGCCTTGATCTCTTCGCCCCTCGCGAGCCAGCCTGGTGAGGCCACCCCCGAGGAGGTCTTGCGTCAGCCGCCTCGCGAAGCTCGGCCCCTTGTGAGGGTCTTGTGTGTTTGCTGGTGAAGATGGGTCGTACGGGGCCGCTGGCGGAGCCACGCCGTGGGCCGCAGGCAGGCAAGTTTGGGGACCCCCGTTCCGAGGATGCCGACAGTATTCCCGGAGAAACTACCAGGCATGCCACCAGACCGAGACATAGAGTTTTTGATCGAGTTGTTGCCAGGCACCAGACCAATATCCAAGAGACCGTATCGGATGCCGACGAATGATCTGGAGGAAATTAAGATGCAGATTAAGGAGTTATTGGAAAAAGGTTATATTCGACCAAGTTCATCGCCATGGGGAGCCCCAGTGCTTCTAGTTGCGAAGAAGGATGGATCCTTGAGAATGGTTGTTGATTATCGTGCGTTGAATGAGGTGACGATCAAGAACAAATATCCTCTATCGATGATCAATGATTTGTTTGACCATCTGCAGGGAGCTAAAGTTTTCTCCAAGATCGATCTTCGACCAGGATATCACCAGCTGAAGATCCGAGAACAGGATATACCTAAGACAACTTTTATCACAAGGTTTGGGCTATATGAGTATATAGTCATGTCTTTTGGTTTGACTAACGCCCCTGCCTATTTTATGAGTATGATGAATAAGGTGTTCATGGAGTTCTTGGATAAGTTTGTTGTGGTGTTCATTGATGATATATTGGTGTACTTGAACAATGAAGAAGAACACAAGGAACATTTGCGCTTGGTTCTCGAGAAGCTCAGGGAACATCAGCTGTATGCCATGTTCAGTAGATGCGAGTTTTGGTTGAAGGAAGTCGGATTTCTTGGACATGTTATATCAGGAGAAGGAATAGCAGTCGACCCTTCCAAGGTTAAATCCGTCACCGAATGGATAGCACCCACCTCAGTTGGAGAGATACGCAGTTTCCTTGGACTTGCAGGATATTATCGGAGATTTATTGAGAATTTCTCCAAGATCGCGAAGCCCATGACAGAGTTATTGAAGAAGGACACCAAGTTTAATTGGACCGAGGATCGTGAGGCCAGTTTTCAGGAGTTGAAGAAACGTTTGGTTACAGCCCCAGTGCTAATTGTTCCGAATATACGCAAGGATTTCCAAGTATATTGCGACGCTTCTCGTCAGGGACTTGGAGGTGTTCTTATACAAGAAGGAAGAGTTATTTCATATGCCTCATGTCAACTTCGACCTCATGAGTTGAATTATGCTATGCATGATTTGCTAGCAACCGTAGTGCATGCGCTCAAGACCTGGAGACATTCTTATTGGAAATCGTTGTGATGTTTACACGGATCATAACAGTTTGAAGTACATCTTCACTCAGAAGGAGTTGAACCTCAGGCAGAGGAGATGGTTGGAGCTTATAAATGATTATAACATGAGACTACATTATCACCCAGGAAAGGCCAATGTTGTGGCAGATGCTTCGAGCCGCAAGAGTTATGTCAATACTCTCATAATCGGACGATTACCTCAGGAATTAGCCAATGATCTCCGAGAACTTCGCTTGTAGATAGTTTCGAGAGGTTTTGTTGCGGCATTGGAAATTCAGTCCACTTTGTTGTGAAAGATCCGAGAAGCCCAGAAGACAGACAAGGAAATTGCAGAGATAAAAGAAAAGATGAGTAAAGGAAAGGTTAAAGGTTTTCATGAGGATGAACACAGAACTTTATGGTTTGAGGATCGCATCTATGTGCCCAATGACCCAAAGATCAGGAAGTTAATTCTTCAGGAGACTCATGATTCACCTTACTCGATTCACCCAGGCAACACCAAGATGTATCTGGACTTGAAGGAACGTTTCTGGTGGACAGGTATGAAGAAGGATATCGCCGAGTATGTAGCAGTATGTGACATATGTTAGAGAGTTAAGGCCGAGCATCAAAAACCAGCAGGATTACTGCAGCCTTTACCGATACCCGAATGGAAGTGGGATAAGCTTGGCATGGATTTCATCACCGGATTACCCAGGACTCATTCAGGATATGACTCCATCTGGGTTGTAGTTGATCGCTTGACCAAGGTGGCCCACTTTATCCCCGTGAGAACCACCTATACAAGCGCTAAGTTGGCCAAAATATATATGACCAGGATCGTGTGTCTGCATGGAGTTCCGATGACCATTGTATCAGATAGAGGAACACAGTTTACTTCGAAGTTTTGGAATCAGTTACACCAAACTTTGGGTACCAGGCTAGAGTTCAGTACAGCCTTTCATCCGCAGACAGATAGGCAGACCGAGCGAGTCAATCAGATTCTGGAGGACATGTTGAGAGCTTGTGCGCTAGACTATGGGTCTAGTTGGGATGATAATTTGCCTTACGCAGAGTTCTCATATAACAACATCTATCAGGCTAGTTTGAAGATGGCCCCTTTCGAAGCTTTGTACGAAAGGAGGTGCAGGACACCATTGATGTGGGATGAAGTTGGAGATCGACAACTGTTCGGACCATACTTAATCAAAGATTCTGAGGAGAAGGTCAAGTTGATCCGTGATAGACTCAAGATAGCCCAGTCTAGGCAGAAGAGTTATGCCGATACTAAACGCAAGGAGGTAACCTATGAAGTTGGAGGTAGAGCATATCTTCGTGGGTCGCCACTTCGAGAAGTTAAACACTTTGGAGTCAAAGAAAAGTTAGCACCACGATTTGTGGGGCCATACAGAGTCTTGGAACGTATGGGTGAAGTTGCCTACAAGTTGGAATTACTCGAAGGTTTGTCAGGAGTTCATGATGTGTTTCACGTTTCCTAGTTGAAGAAATGCCATGCAGAGATGGCCGATATTCCTCTGAGAGACACAGTGCCCCTGGAAGCAATTCAGTTGGAGAATGACCTGACTTATGAGGACAAACCCGTCAAGATTCTTGAGTTCGCCAATCGAGTTACTCGCAGCAAGGTCATCAAGTCTTGCAAAGTTCAGTGGAGTCACCATACCAAGGAGGAAGCCACCTCAGAACGAGAAGAAGACCTCCGGAAGGACCACCCACACCTTTTTGCTAGCCAACCCGAATCTCGAGGGTGAGATTCATCTTAAGGGGGGTAGGTTTGTAACATCCCAATTTTCAATTTGGATGTTATCATTTAGATCATTCATATGCATCCATGATTTATACATTTTTGCCCATTTGTTTTATTAGAAAATTTTGATCCTATAAACCTTAAGCAACTCAAGGACCAATTGAGAGAGTTGGAGGTTTTCTCAAAAATCCATTTTTAAATTTTCAAATTTGGCAAATTGGATCAAAGTGATTTATTCAAAATATTTTTCCAATTATTTCAAATAAATAAAATAAAGAGAGAAGATAAAAGGACTTCTTCAAAAACACCAAAGAAATATTGGGAATTGAATTTTGAATATAAAATATATTTATTTGATTTTATTTGCAATAATATTTATTTTATTTCGAAGTTTATTTGCCCAAAAATGTTTGTTTTTATTTTAGGCATTTAGGCCCAGAAAAATGTTCACGAGGTCATTAATAAGGCCATATAGCTACATGAATTTTTCTGGATTTTTTTAAAAATTATTTATGTTTTTCGTGTTTTTCTTATTTCTAGAAAATGATTTTTAAAAAAACTTTTGGACCGACTGAGCTGGGCCGCGGCCAGCCCAGCTGGCCCAAGTAGCCGCGCGCCTCATCTCCGAGCTCGGAACGAAGTCCCGAGCCAGCACGCGCCGTACCGCTGCCGGACTCCGCCGCCGCCTCGGTTTGCCCCTCTCGCAAGCTGCCTCGCCCCCTCCCCTCTTTAAATACCCGTCCCTGACCCCCTCTTCACCTAAACAGCAGCAGCAACAAGCCGCAAGACTTCGCCACCGCCGCTGCAAGCCACCGCCGCCGACGCCGCTGTCGCCACTGCCCCGCTTAGCCACCGCTGCCGCCACTCCACCCGCCACCGCTGCCGCCGCCCGAGGCCGAAGCCGTCACCGCCGCCATCCGCCGTTTGCCTCGCCTCCGTCCCGGGTAACCGCCGGCGAACCGCCCGGTTCTTTTAGTTTTTTTCAAGTTTTTCTCTAAAACCCGATCGGTTAGCTATTTTAGTTGTTTAGCGAACATTTGTTCGTTTAGGTTTCGTAGCGAACAGATTCATTATATTAGTTTCAGTAGCGAATGTTCGTTCGATAGATTTTGCTTTTTCTTTTAGTTTTCTGCCACGAACCTAGTCGTTAGGTTTACTTTACAGATTAGTCCCTATTTTTTCAAAAATGGTCATAACTTTTTTACTCGTTTGTCCAAACTCGATGAAAGCAACGTCAATTTCTTCATTATGACCCCCTCTATCCAGTAAACCAACTCAAACATATTTTTGAAAGATTAAAATTTGAATTCAAACAGATTTGATTTTGAACTTCTTTTGATCATAACTTGAGTTTCGTAACTTCGATTTAGTTGATTCTTTTTGCAAATTGAAGCTCTTGACCTAAACTTTCTGTTAAGACCTAATCCACATAATTTAGGTATTGTTGAAAATTGTTTTTTGTTCGCAACAGTTATTTGCTTGTTTTTGAAGTTTTCCGAGATCTTTTGTTTGCATCTTCGTGCTTGAGTGCTTATGTATGCTATTGTTTATCTACGATAGATTTTCTGGAGTGCGAAGCTTGGTACTACGAATCTCTAGAGTTTACCGATCGTCAGCAAGGCAAGTTACACTTTGATCATACTTTTTCATACCTAGTTTTATTATGCATTAGTTACACCCTCAAAGATTGCATGAGTAGGATTGGGAACATGTGGTTATTGCTATGTAGTTCATAAGGTAGGAACCTATTACCTTTGATCACCCCGGGAATATACGTTATGCTCATATTGCTTAGCCATGCTCGTAGACGGGGATTGGTATGTGAGAATCATGCAAGTTGTGAGAGTTGATAACTAAGGATAACTTAAGGTGGCAACTTTAATACACATCTGGGTGGAGTGGTTGCGGGCACCTGGAGAATCCAGTGTTGTCCTAGGAGATCCTGGAGTACCCGTGTGATCATCCTATGGAATGCCACCCAGGCTCAAAGGGATCATATAATTATTCATGCCTAGAAACTTCCGTGTGCATCCACACACCATTGTGGGCTCTCGCATAGTTGAGTAAGTTGTGTGACCTCTTTCAGTGGTGGACTAGCAGATGTAGGGGAAAGTAGGTGTACCGGTCTACCCAGAGTAAAGAGTTAATGCTTCAGAAAGACTGTGTCTCGATCTTCCGATCATGGAGGTGGTCGAGTCTTGTGGGGAAAAGTGCGCAACCTCTGCAGAGTGTACAAACTAATCATGATTAGCCATGTCCCCGGTTATGGACATCTTGAGTATGTAGAAGTGAATTATTTGTTGATCTCATCATTTTGTTTAATGAAATTGTTGGGTTAATATTTATACTTGGTAATTTGGGATTGAGTTGGAGGAACCTTCTCAATTTGGTATAAACTTGGTAGTAAATAAAATGTATTCCTTTGTTGTAGGGAAAAATTAGCTTTATGCAAAATTAAACTTAGAGCCTCCACCAGCCAATATGCATGCAGTGCTAGATGTTGTTCATTATTGCTCTATAGTGTGATCTTGCCAGCATATTCCATGTGCTGACCTACACGGCTGCAACGTCTCATGTTGCAAAATTTTCAGGCGAGGATTAAGGTGCGATAGGTCGTTGTCGTGCACTCAGAGTTGCCGTTGGGTTGGATGGGCTCATTTATCTTCTCTTCGAAGCTTCCGCGGTTATTTTATTTAGTTGGCCTTCAGCCATATTTATGTGATAAATACTCTTTATGAGGACCTCGATGTAATAAGTGTGTGATTGAACTCTGTTATAAATCCTCGAGTACTGTGTGTGTGAGCATACCGATCCAGGGACGACACTTAAGCACAGAGACTTCGATCCATTGGGATCGGGTCACTATAGCGCATCATAAGGGGGGAGTCCTAGTAGGATTCGGCCCCCCTCTTATTCCTTCTCATGGATGGGGAAATGGGGGAAGGAGAGGGAGGAGGAGAAGGAAAGGGGGGCGCCGCCCCTCCCCTAGTCCAATTCGGGCTCCCATGGGGGGCACCAACCCATTGTGGGCTGCCTCCTCTCTCCCCTAAGGCCCATAGTGGCCCATTACTTTTCCCGGGGGGTTCCGGTAACCTCCCGATACTCCGACAAATACTAAAAATGATCCGGAATCGTTCCGGTGTCCAAATACTATCGTCCAATATATCAATCTTTACCTCTCGACCATTTCGAGACTCCTCGTCATGTCTGTGATCTCATCCGGGACTCCGAACAATCTTCAGTCACCAAAACACATAACTCATAATACAAATCGTCATCGAACGTTAAGCGTGCGGACCGTACGGGTTCGAGAACTATGTAGACATGGCCGAGACACATCTCCAGTCAATAACCAACATCGGAACCTGGATTCTCATATTGGTTCCTACATATTCTACGTAGATCTTTATCGGTCAAACCGCAATGACAACATACGTCATTCCCTTTGTCATCGGTATGTTACTTGCCCGAGATTCGATCATCGGTATCCTCATACCTAGTTCAATCATTACCGGCAAGTCTCTTTACTCGTTCCGTAATGCATCATCCCACAACTAACTCATTAGTCACATTACTTGCAAGGCTTATTGTGATGTGCATTATCGAGAGGGCCCAGAGATACCTCTCCAATACTCGGAGTGACAAATCCTAATCTTGATCTATGCCAACCCAACAAACACATTCGGAGATACCTGTAGAGCATCTTTATAATCACCCAGTTACATTGTGACGTTTGATAGCACACAAGGTATTCCTCCATGAAAGTGCAACTATCCCTGGGTGGTTTTGGTAATTCCTAACAACATATAGCTCATTGAGCTAATGCTATTTGAAGATAAATATTTCAGGAAAGCTCAATGATTGGCATGGCATGGATTAGAAAGTGGACCCCTCAAAATGCTAAGGACAAAAGATTGGCTCAAGCTCAAAGCACAAGACTCTACATCTTACTTTTAGTGATCCATGATCACATTGAGTCCATAGGAAAAGCCAATACTATTAAAAGGGGGTGAGGTGTTGCTTAATGAGTTACTTGCTCAAAATGCTTAGTGATATGCTCCAAAAACCCTCAACTTCTTTCTCATATCCACATATGTCCCAAACCAAAAGTCAAACTCGGCCCTACTGAAATCTTCTATCGGGTACCATCGATTTCACTTGACATAGCCACTGCCAGAAACCCTAGTCACTTTGGTCTCACCGATAGGGATCTCGGTCTCACCGAGATGGGACTGCAAACTCTCTATTTCCCTTCATAACGTTTCGGTCCAACCGAGATGAGCGATCGGTCCCACCGAGATTGCAATGCAAACTCTCTGTTTCCCCTTAGTAACGTTTCAGTCTAACCAAGATGAGCGAATCGGTCCCACCGATTTTGCCTGACCAACTCTCTATTTGTCTATTACCAAAATCGGTCCCACTGAGTTTGTGTAATCGGTCTCACCGAGATTACGTTATGTCGTAACCCTAATGGAATCGGTCCCACCGAGTTGACACGTTGGTCCCACCGAAATGCCTAACAGTCACGTTATGAACCAAATCAGTCTGACCGAGTTTTACGATTCGCTCCCACAGAGTTTGGTGATTTGTGTGTAACGGTTAGATTTTGTGTGGAGGCTATATATACCCCTCCACCCACTCTTCATTCATGGAGAGAGCCATCAGAATAGGCCTACACTTCCAACATACATTTTCTGAGAGAGAACCATCTACACTTGTGTTGAGGTCAAGATATTCCATTCCAACCACATAAATCTTGATCTCTAGCCTTCCCCAAGTTGCTTTCCACTCAAATCATCTTTCTACCAAATCCAATCCTATGAGAGAGAGTTGAGTGTTGGGAAGACTATCATTTGAAGCAAAAGAGCAAGGAGTTCATCATCAACACACCATCTATTACCTTTTGGAGAGTGGTGTCTCCTAGATTGGTTAGGTGTCACTTGGGAGCCTCTGTCAAGATTGTGGATTTGAACCAAGGAGTTTTTATGGGCAAGGAGATTGCCTACTTCGTGAAGATCTATCCTAGTGAGGAAAGTTCTTCGTGGGCTGAGGGATTCCTGGGTTAAGGGGTATCCGAACAGCCGGACTATATCCTTTGGCCGGACTGTTGAACTATGAAGATACAAGATTGAAGACTTCGTCTCGTGTCCGGATAGGACTCTACTTGGCTTGGAAGGCAAGCTAGGCAATACGGATATGTATATCTCCTCCTTTGTAACCGACCTTGTGTAACCCTAGACCCCTTCGGTGTCTATATAAACCGGAGGGTTTTAGTCCATAGGACAAGATACAATCATACCATAGGCTAGCTTCTAGGGTTTAGCCTCTCCGATCTCGTGGTAGATCAACTCTTGTAATACTCATATCATCAAGAATAAATCAAGCAGGACGTAGGGTTTTACCTCCATCAAGAGGGCCCGAACCTGGGTAAAACATCGTGTCCCCTACCTCATGTTACCATCCGCCTTAGACGCACAGTTTGGGACCCCCTACCCGAGATCCGCCGGTTTTGACACCGACATTGGTGCTTTCATTGAGAGTTCCTCTGTGTCATCGCCGTTAGGCTTGATGGCTCCTACTATCATCGATAGCGATGTAGTCCAGGGTGAGACTTTTCTCCCCGGACAGATCTTTGTGTTCGGCGGCTTCGCACTGCGGGCCAACTCGCTTGGCCATCTGGAGCAGATCGAAAGTTACGCCCCTGGCCACCAGGTCAGGTTTGGAGGCTTAAATTACACGGCCTATATCTGTGGAGACTTGACCTTTGACGGATTCGAGCCCCTGCCTTGTGCGCCACGCGGTCACGATGAGTACGATTTAGCTCTACCATCGGACCGTATTCAGGAGATCGCCCTGGCAGCCGCTCCGACCTCAATTCGGAGCCAGTTGCTCCATCCATGGACGGGTGGATAGACCCCGTCACGGAGGCCGTATCCTCAGCGGCAATCGAGCCGAATATCGACCTTACCCTTCAAGAGAGCCGTGTTGCCAAACAGCCGGATCCTTCTCCGGCCACGGACTCCGAACCTCCTGTGCCCGTTCCTATCGAATCCGATTGGGCACCGATCATGGAGTTTACCTCCGCAGATATTTTTCAGCACTCGCCCTTCGGTGACATACTGGACTCATTAAGGTCTCTCTCCTTGCCAGGAGGATCCTGGCCGAACTATGTCCGGCAGGATTGGGATGCGGATGACGAAGAAATTCGCCGCCCACCCACCACCCACTTAATAGCCACTGTCGACGACTTAACCGACATGCTCGACTTCGACTCCGAAGACATCGACGGTATGGACAACGATGCGGGAGACGAAGAGGAACCACTGCCCACAGGGCACTGGACAGCCACCTCATCATACGATATATACATGGTGGACACACCCAAAGAAGGGAATGGCGACGAGACAGCGGAGGATGACCCATCCAAGAAGCAACCCAAGCGCCGGCGTCAGCGGCGCCGCTCTAAGTTCCACCAAGGCAAATGTGGTGATACCGACACAGGAGATAATAGCACTCTGGACAGCGCCGAAGACGGCAACAATCCCCTCCAGCAAGATTTAGGGCAGGAGGATGGAGAAGCCAGCCCTCCAGAGAGAGCGGCAGATGGAGAGGCGGAGGATGACAATTACATGCCTCCCTCCGAAGAGGAGGCAAGCCTCAACGATGATAAATTCGTCGTGCCAGAGGATCCCGTCGAACAAGAGTGCTTCAAGCGCCGGCTTATAGCCATGGCAAATAACCTAAAGAAAAAGCAGCATCAGCTTCAAGCTGATCAAGATTTGCTAGCTGACAGATGGACTGAGGTCCTGGCGGCCGAGGAATATAAACTCGAACGCCCCTCCAGGAGTTACCCAAAGTGCAGGTTGCTACCCCGACTGGATGAAGAAGCACCATCCCCGGCGTATGACGTGGCTGATCGGCCACCTCGCGGCCGCGACAGAGAGGCATTCCAGCCAAAAGCTCAGCCCGCACCTCGACGCCATTCAAATAAAAAGGCAGGGGGAAATACGCCAGACCTGCGAGACGTATTGGAGGACAAAGGAAAACACGCAGGATCGATCTACGGATCACGAGGGCGCGCCACTATGCGAGATGATAATCATCACGCCGGATACAGTAAAAGTAAGTCCGGCCGGGCCGAACACAGCGGACAAGACTCATTTGAGCCGCGTCGCGATATAGCCCTGTACAGAGGCGCCGCACACCCCTTATGCTTCACAGACGAAGTAATGGATCATCAAATCCCAGAGGGTTTCAAACCCGTAAATATAGAATCATACAACGGCACAACAGATCCTGCAGTATGGATCGAGGATTTCCTCCTACACATCCACATGGCCCGCGGTGATGACCTACATGCCATCAAATACCTCCCACTCAAACTCAAAGGACCAGCTCGGCATTGGCTCAACAGCTTGCCAGCAGAGTCCATTGGCTGTTGGGAAGATCTGGAAGCCGCATTCCTCGAGAACTTTCTGGGCACTTATGTTCGACCACCAGATGCCGATGACTTGAGCCACATAATTCAACAACCAGAGGAATCGGCCAGGCAATTCTAGACAAGGTTCCTAACAAATAAAAATCAAATCATCGATTGTCCGGATGCAGAGGCCCTAGTAGCTTTCAAGCACAACATTCATGACGAGTGGCTCGCCCGGCACCTTGGTCAGGAAAAGCCGAAATCTATGGCAGCCCTCACGACACTCATGACCTGCTTTTGCCCGGGAGAAGACAGCTGGCTGGCTCGCAGTAATAACATATCAAAGAACCGTGGTACTTCGGATACCAAGGACGGCAATGGCAGGTCACGTCGCAACAAACATAAGCGTCACATTAACAGCAACAATACCGAGGATACGGCAGTCAATGCCGGATTCGAAGGCTCTAAACCCGGTCAGCGGAAAAAGCCATTCAAAAGAAGCACTCCGGGCCCGTCCAGTTTGGACCGCATACTCGATCGCTCATGCCAAATACACGGCACCCCCGACAAGCCAGCCAACCACAGCAACAGGGATTGTTGGGTGTTAAAGCAGGCCAGCAAGATAAATGCCGAAAACAAAGATAAGGGGTCACATAGCGATGACGAGGAGGAGCCCCGGCAGCCGAACACCGGAGGACAGAAGAGGTTCCCCCCACAAGTGCGGACGGTGAACATGATATACGCAACCCACATCCCCAAGAGGGAGCGGAAGCGTGCACTCAGGGACGTATATGCGTTGGAGCTAGTCGCCCCAAAGTTCAACCCATGGTCTTCCTGTCCGATCACCTTCGACCGCAGGGACCACCCCATTAGTATCCGTCATGGCGGATTCGCCGCATTGGTCCTAGACCCAATCATTGACGGATTTCACCTCACTCGACTCCTTATGGATGGCGCCAACAGCCTGAACCTGCTTTATCAGGACATAGTGCGCAAAATGGGTATAGACCCCTCAAGGATCAAACCCACAAAAACAACCTTTAAAGGCGTCATACCAGGTGTAGAGGCCCATTGCACAGGCTCAGTAAAACTGGAAGTGGTCTTTGGATCTACGGATAACTTCCGAAGCGAAGAGTTAATCTTCGACATAGTCATGTTCCGCAGTGGCTACCATGCACTGCTCGGGCAAACCGCATTTGCGAGATTCAATGCGGTACCGCATTATGCATATCTCAAGCTCAAGATGCCAGGACCTCGGGGGGTCATCACAGTCAATGAAAACACAGAGCGCTCTCTCCGCACAGAGGAGCACACTGCGGCCCTCGTAGCAGAAGCGCAAAGCAGCCTCTTAAGGCAATCCACTAGTTCGGCGATTAAGGACCCAGACACCTTCAAGCGCGCCCGGAGTAATCAGCAACAAGACCGTCTGAGACGTTCCGAGCTCGCATAGCAATGCGGCCCCCACCCCGGTCCCAGCCAAACGACGAAATATGTGCCACGCGTACATAATTACGCATTAAAAATACCATGGGCACAGGCGGGGAGGGGGGCACGACTGCGGCACGCTCCAAGTCGCAGCTTAATCCGCACTAGGGGCTTCCCGCCTTGTTATTTTTATCTTTCAGGACTTTAATCTCTGGAAACCCTGTCTGGCAGCATGATTGCCGGACACATGATGCAGCGACCAAGGAGGCAGAAGGCTACGTCACACCATGGAACTCCTAGGTGGATTACGATAACGAGTGAAATATTTTCTTTAATACTATTCCTCAGCTTGCCCTTGGAAGGGACATGTCACACAGTCCTACTTTTTGCTTATCGCACTACTTGTATCATTCTGCTTTAACGCACCTTTTTGAATAAAACAATGCATAGCATTAAGACTATTATTGCATTCTTCCTTTACATATATATGTTCATTCATGAGATCTAGCACCCGTACACTCTGGTATGGCCAATACGCCAGGGGCTTAAGCATACCCCATAATGCGGCGTGAGAAGTCCGAACACTTTCGATAGTGCGGCACCCGAACTTATAGCATTATATGCATCAGCTCCGAATCATGTCTTGGGTCAATAGTTGGGTTTGCCCGGCTCCCATGTTTTGGTACCTTACGTTCCGCTATATCGTCTAAGGTAGCACTGGGAGAACTACTGTGATTGTGCCTCGGTTCTGCTGGGCTAAGCACCTCAGTAGAGAAAGCTAAAACTGACTGTCATGATAAGGCGAGAGACTGGTCGCTGTTCGAGAGGTTTCAAGTCCCTAAAGACTTATGCCGCTTAGAGCGAGGAGTCGGCCCTGTCCAACTTAAGGCGTGTATCGCGCCCCGAATTCGGCCTTCCGAATACTAGGGGCTTCGCCGAAATTTAAAATTATAGAATTCTATGGCTAAGTGAGAGTGATAACGCATTATAGTCCGATTGCCTTGTTCGTTGTGCTGAGCACCTCCCTCGAAGGACCCAACAATGGGAACAAGAGTGCTGAGGTTTATCCGAACACCCCAACACTCGTGGCGTGGGGGCAGAAGCCGACGACTAGCCATCTCTCAGATTTGATAAACACCGAACATAAGGCAATATTTTAAATTCAAACAAGCGTTGCATAGCGCATATGAACAAGTTTTCATAATACAGGATTGCACGAGCAAGTTTACTCAAATATTACATCTTTTGCACACTCGTCCGCTACAAGACGGGCACCCTTCAGGACACCCTCATAGTACATCTCGGGGTGGTGATGCTCCTTGCCCTGCGACGGCCCTTCCTTCACCAGCTTCACGGCGTCCATCTTGGCCCAGTGCACCTTCGCACGGGCGAAAGCCCGGCGTGCACCTTCGATGCAGACGGACCGCTTGATGACTTCCAGCCGTGGGCAGGCATCCACAAGCCGCATAACCAGGCCAAAGTAGCTATTGGGAAGGGTGTCACCAGGCCACATCCGGACTATAAAGCCCTTCATGGCCTGTTCGGCCGCCTTGTGTAGCTCGACCAGTTGCTTCAGCTGGTCGCTCAGAGGCATCACGTGTTCGGTCTCAGTATACTGAGACCAGAACAGCTTCTCTGTTGAGCTTCCCTCCTCGGCCAGGTAAAACTGTGCGGCATCCGACACGCTGCGGGGCAAATCTGCGAATGCTCCTGGAGAGCTCCGGATTTGGGTAAGTGACAAGTAATTTACTTTCACATGCTTGCTTTGCATATAGAATGCCTTACCCGCCACTATCTGCTTCATCGCATCAATCTCCTAGAGAGCCTTTTGGGCTTCAGCCTTGGCACTCTTTGCACTCTCAAGGTCCGCGGCAAGCTCGGACTCTCGCGTCTTCAAGTCAAGCTCCAATGCCTCGTGCTTCGTCACGAGAGCGTGGAGCTCTTGCTACACCTTGCCCACCCGTGCCTCTTGTATTTCCCGCTCGGTGCGCTCCTGGGCCGCTTTGTTTTCGGCCTCGGATAGCACTTGCTTCAAGGATGCCACTTCGGTCGTCGCCCCTGGCAGATTAAAGATGATCCTGTCATTTTGTAATTGCATTCTTTTTATATATATCCATAGACTAGGTACTACTTACCTTTGTTCTCCTCGAGCTGCCTCTTGGCAAGGCCGAGCTCTTTCTTGGAACCTTTGAGGTCCTGCTTCAGTATGGCGACCTCCGCAGTCAGTGCGGCAGAGGTCAGCAGCGAAGCCTGCATATGCATATTGACATACTTATATTAGACTCCTGCAGATATTAGTTGATCCTCTATTCGGTTTTTCTTTTTGAACACCAAACAGAGCATCAGGGGCTACTGTCCATGCGGTAATATTTTTCCTATATTTCAAATACTTACCTCAAAGCCAGAAGGTTGGCACAGGCTTCAGTCAGTCCGCTCTTGGCGGACTGAACCTTCTGGATCACTTCGTCGATGGAAGCGTTGTGAAGCGCTCCCAGCAGATTGTCCGGTGCCTCTGGATGGACAGAGCTCACCGGCACAGGCGTCTTGCCCCTTTTGGAAGGAGGCCGCCTGCCTGAGTCCGGAACCACTGGAGGTTCCGACGCGGTGTTCGGCTAAGGGCCGAACTCGGAGCCCTCGGGAGCCTCCCTCCCTCTACTCCTAGAGTCTGGAAGGTCGCCTTGAGGCGCCTCCGGGATTGTCTCCCCTCGACCTGGTGCCTCTTGAGAGAATACCTCGGCATTGTCCGTAGGGCAAGGGGAGGTGGCGGTCGGAAGTGGATCGCTATCCATATCCGACGAGTCCAAGGAGCCGCCCGACGAAGATACGTCGATACGGGCTTGGGGCGGTCTGCATAATCATATTCGGCGTTAGGAGAAGTAGTGCGACAAAGGTATGCTATGACTTACTCTGGTATCCGAATACTTACGACTTCACCAGGGGCTTGGCCCTAAGCAGCCACTCGTCTCCGCCTTCGGCGGCGGTGGTGGAGTAGTCCGGAAGGAGGGTCCTCCCCTTCATGGACCCTTCGGCCCCCCCGGTCGGGGCGGCCTTCCTTTTCTTGTCTCCCTCGACTGAAGGAGGAGCATGTTCATCTTCCTCCTCGTCTTCGGGGGAGGAGTGCGTCGCGGAGTTATCGGACGATGAGTCCGATACCACCTGGCGCCGGGAATTCTTTCGGGTTCCCTTGGCCTTCTTGGTCTTCTCTGGCAACTTGTAAGGAGCCGGAGTCAGCATCTCCGTCAGGAAAGCGTCCGGAGTGTCTTCGGGCAGAGGGGTCAGACAGTTAATCTGCCCCGACGTCTCCACCCAGTCCTGTCAAAGGCATGGAGCTCAGACCCCGCACATGGTTAAGCTAGGGTAAATAAATATCCTACCGGATGTATAGAACTCACCGAATGCGCTAGGTGCTTCGCGCTTAGCCCGCGGTCCTCGGTAAGAGAAGGAGGGACCTCAGCGCCCTTGAACAGCACCCTCCAGACATCCTTGTGCATCGTGTCGAAGAGCTCGCTTAGAGTCTGGTGCTGGGCCGGGTCGAACTCCCACAAGTTGAAATCCCATTGTTGACACGGGAGGATCCGGTGGAAGAGCATGACCTGGACTATGTTGACAAGCTTGAGCTTCTTGCTTGCCATATTCCGGATACATTTCTGGAGTCCGTCCAGCTCCACCGATGAACCCCAGGATAGGCCCTTCTCTTTCCAGGAGGTGAGCCGCGTGGGGATTCTGGATCGAAACTCGGGGGCCACCACCCAGTTGGTGTCGCGCGGCTCGGTGATGTAGAACCCCGCCGATTGCCACCCCTTTATGGTCTCCACGAAGGAGCCTTCAAGCCATGTAACCTTGGGCATCTTGCCCACCATGGCTCCGCCGCATTCTGCTTGTTGGCCTCCCACCACCTTCGTCTTGATATTGAAGGTCTTTAACCACAGGCCGAAGTGGGGCCGGATGCGGAGGAAAGCCTCACACATGACGATGAACGCCGAAATGTTGAGGATGAAGTTCGGGTCCAGATCATGGAAGTCCAGCCCGTAGTAGAACATGAGACCGCGAACGAATGGATGGAGGGGAAACCCCAGTCCACGGAGGAAGTGGTGGAGGAAAACTACCCTCTCGTGAGGTTCCGGGGTAGGAACGATCTACCCCACAGCGGGCAGCCGATGCGCGATATTCGCGGCTAAGTATCCGGCTCCGTGCAGCTTTTTGATGTGGCCCTCCGTGACGGAGGAGGCCATCCTCTTGCCTCCCGCTCCGGACATGTTTGGAGAAGGTTGAGGAGAAGGATGTGGACTTGGGCGTTGGAGCTCGAGTGCGCAAGAATGGATGAGCAAGGAGGAAGAAGGCATGGGTAGAGAAAGGTTAAACCTTATCCCCTTATAAGGGTGGCCGAAACCATGCGCCCCCACTAGCCTGGTAAAACTCGCTTATCCCCCAAGCGCCGTAATTGATGGCACAGTTGGGTTACCCACGCCCGTACTGATGAGAATCCCGTAATAAGGGGGACACGATCTCTGCTTTGACAAGACGTGTCAAGAAACTGCCTCGCGTTATGTGCGGGGCTGGTTAAGGAAAAACGGTTCGAATAATCACCGAGCCATGGCATGATGTCATGTTGCCAAAACGTGTCAGCGAATTAGATTTGTGGAAATATTATTCTCTCTACGATGGTATGTGGAACTTATTTTGTAGGGTCGGACACTATCCTGTTATTCAAACTCTTCTGTGGTGTATCCGGAGGAGGAACCCGCCTTGCAATGCCGAAGACAACACTATGCGCCAGACTCATCATCATTGAAGCCTGGTTCAGGGGCTACTGAGGGAGTCCTGGGTTAGGGGGTATCCGGACAGCCGGACTATATCCTTTGGCCGGACTGTTGGACTATGAAGATACAAGATTGAAGACTTCGTCTCGTGTCCGGATAGGACTCTACTTGGCGTGGAAGGCAAGCTAGGCAATACGGATATGTATATCTCCTCCTTTGTAACCGGCCTTGTGTAACCCTAGCCCCCTTCGGTGTCTATATAAACCGGAGGGTTTTAGTCCATAGGACAAGATACAATCATACCATAGGCTAGCTTCTATGGTTTAGCCTCTCCAATCTCGTGGTAGATCAACTCTTGTAATACTCTCATCAAGAATAAATCAAGCAGGACGTAGGGTTTTACCTCCATCAAGAGGGCCCAAACCTGGGTAAAACATCATGTCCCCTGCCTCCTGTTACCATCTGCCTTAGACGCATAGTTCGGGACCCCCTACCCGAGATCCGCCGGTTTTGACACCGACATGGGCGATGGCCATGGTGGGATAGACAAGGTTGCTTCTTCGTGGACCCTTCATGGGTGGAACCCTCCATGGACTCGTGTAACCGTTACTGTCGGTGTCAAAACCGGCGGATCTCGGGTAGGGGGTCCCGAACTGTGCATCTAAGGCGGATGGTAACAGGAGGCAGGGGACACGATGTTTACCCAGGTTCGGGCCCTCTTGATGGAGGTAATACCCTACGTCCTGCTTGATTGTTCTTGATGATATGAGTATTACAAGAGTTGATCTACCACGAGATCGTAGAGGCTAAACCCTAGAAGCTAGCCTATGGTATGATTGTATGTTGTCCTACGGACTAAACCCTCCGGTTTATATAGACACCAGAGGGGGCTAGGGTTACACATAGTTGGTTACAAGGGAGGAGATCTACATATTCGTATTGCCTAGCTTGCCTTCCACGCCAAGGAGAGTCCCATCCGGACACGGGACGAAGTCTTCAATCTTGTATCTTCATAGTCCAACAGTCCGGCCAAAGGATATAGTCCGGCTGTCCAGAGACCCCCTAATCCAGGACTCCCTCAGTAGCCCCTGAACCAGGCTTCAATGACGATGAGTCCGGCGCGCAGTATTGTCTTCGACATTGCAAGGCGGGTTCCTCCTACGAATACTCCATAGAAGATTTTGAACACCAAAATAGTGTCCGACTCTGCAAAACAAGTTCCACATACTACCGCAGAGAGAATAATATTTCCACAAATCTAATCTGGTGACGCATTCTGACAGCACGACGTCATGTCATGGCTCGGTCATTATTCGAACCGTTTTTCTCAACCAGCACCGCACATAACATGGGGCGGTTTTCTTGACACGTCTTGTCAAAGCAGAGATTGTGTCCCCCTTATTACGGGATTCTCATCAATACGGACGTGGGTAACCCAACCGCGCCATCAATTACGGTGCCTGGGGAATACGCGGTTTTACCAGGCAAGTGGGGAGACGCATCGCCTCTTTCGCCCTTATAAAGGGACAAGGATTTACCCCTCTTTACCCACGCCTTCTACCTCCTCGCTTATCCATTCTCACGCATTCGAGCTCCAGTGCCCAAGCTCGCGTTCTTCTTCTCAAACCACTCCAAGCATGTCCGGAGCAGGAGGCAAGTGGATGGTCTCCTCCATCACGGAGGAGAACATCGCAAAGTTGCGGGCAGCCGGATACCTGGCCACGGATATCGCGCACCGGCTGCCAGACGCAGGGCAGACCGTCCCTACGCCCGAACCCCATGAGAGGGTAGTTTTTCTTACCCATTTCGTCTGTGGACTGGGATTTCCCCTCCACCCATTTGTCCGCGGGCTCATGTTTTACTATGGGCTGGATTTTCATGATCTGGCCCCCAATTTCATCCTCAACATCTCGGCGTTTATCATCGTGTGCGAGGCCTTCCTCCGCATTAGGCCCCACTTCGGCCTATGGTTGAAAACCATCAATGTTAAACCGAAGGTGGTGGGTGGCCAGCAAGCAGAGTGCGGAGGCGCCATGGTGGGCAAGATGCCTAACGTCACCTGTCTCGAGGGCACCTATGTGGATACCATAAAGGGGTGGCAATCGAGGTGGTTCTACATCACCGAGACGCACGACTCCAACTGGGTGGCGGCCCCCAAATTTTGATTCGGAATCCCCATGCGGCTCACCTCCTGGAAAGAGAAGGGCCTGTCCTGGGGTTCTTCGGTAGAGTTGACCGGACCCCAGACCTGCATCAGGAACATGAAGATCAAGAAAATCAAGCTAGTCAACATGGTCCAGGTCATGCTCTTCCGCCAGATCCTCCCGTGTCAACAACGGGCATTCGATTTGTGGGAGTTCGACTCGGCCAAGCACCAGATGCTGCGAGAGCTCTATGACACGACGCACGAGGACATCTAGAGGGTGCTGTTCAAGGGCGCCGAGGTACCTCCTTCCCTCACTGAGTACCGCGGACTCAGCGCAAAGTGTCGTGCCAATCCGGTAAGTTTTTATATTTCTCAGGGTATTTATTTGCCCCGGTTTATTCATATGCAGGATCTAAGCTTCTATGTCATTAACAGGACTGGATAAAGACAACAGAGCAGCTTGATTGCCCAGCCCCCCTGCCCGAAGATCCTGCAGATGCTCTCCTAACGAAGATGCTGACTCCGGCACCTTACGAGGTGCCGATGCAGAAGACCAAGAAGAAGGCCGCGGGGACCCAAAAGGGTCTCCGGCGCAAGGTTGTATCGGACTCATCGTCCGATGACTCCGACGCGCACTCCTCCCACGAAGACGAGGAGGAGGAAGAGGAAAGTTCTCCCCCCAGCCGGGGGAGACAAGAAAAGGAAGGCCGACCCAACCGGGGAGGCCGAAGGGTCCAAGAAGGGAAGGACCCTCCATCCGGACTGCTCCACTACGGCTGCCCACAGTGACGATGAGTGGTTCCCCAGGGCAAGCCCCTGGCGAAGTCGTAATTATCCAGATACCATAGTAATTGGTATGTTTTGTTGCACTACTTCTACTTATGCCGAATATGATTATGCAGCCCGTCCCGAGCCCGTATCGACGTATCTTCGTCGGATAGTTCTTTGGACTCGTCGGATATGAATAGCGATTCACTTCCGACCGCCTCCACCACTTGTCATGCGGACAACGTCGAAGTGTTGTCTCAACAGGCACCGGGCTAAGGGGAGGTAGTCTTGGGGGCGCCTCGAGGCGACCTTCCGGACCCTGGGCGCAAAGGAAGCAAAATCCCTACGGGCTCCAAGTTCAGCCCCCAGCCGAACACTGCGCCGGATCCTTTGATGGTTCCGGACTCCGGTAGGCGACCCCTCGTTAAGAGGGGCAAGCCGCCCGTGCCAGTGGCCTCTGTCCAGCCAGAGGCGCCGGACAACTTGCTGGAAGCGCTTCGCGGCGCTTCCATCGACGAAGAGCACCGCACTATCATGAGTGCGGGATCGAGAAAGTTCAGTCCGCCAAGAACAGACTGACCGAAGCTTTCGCCAGCCTCCTAACAGGCTTTGAGGTAAGCAATGAAGATATAGGAAAATATGACCGCATGGGCACTAGCCCCTGATGCCGAATAGAGGATCAAATGATAACTCAGGAGTCTAATCAGAAAAATGTCTATGTGTATGTGCAGGCCTCACTGCTGGCCGCTGCCGCACGTACTGCGGTGGTCTCTGCGCTGAAGCAGGACCTAGAGCGGTCCGAGGACGAGCTCGGCCTTACCAAGAGGCAGCTCGAGGAGAGAAAAGGTAAGCAATACCCTTGTCTATATATTTAAAAAGAAGATCGGGTGTAAAGTAATAGGATCATCATGGATTTGTCAGGGGCCATGACCGAAGTGGCAACCCTGAGGAAGGCGCTGTTCGAGGCCGAAGACAAAGCGGCCAAGGAGCGCATTGAGCGGGAGAAGCAAGAAGCCCGAGTAGGCGAGGTGCAGCAAGAGCTCGAGGCTCTCGCCAAAAAGCACGAGTCCTTGGAGCTTGACTCGAAGATGCGAGAGTCCGAGCTCGCGCAGGCGCTTGAAAGCGTCCGGAGCGCCAAGGCTGAAGCCCACAAGGCCCTCCAGGAGATTGATGCGGTGAAGAAGATAGCAGCGGGTAAGGCATTCATTATGCAAAGCAAGCATGTGAAGGAAACTTTCCTTTTTCTTAGTCGAGTTCGGAGCTCTCCAGGAGCGTTTGCAGATCTTCCCCGTAGTGTACTGGATGCCGCGGAGTTTTACTGAGCTGAGGAGGGGAGCTCGATGGAGAAGTTGTTCTGGTCTCAGTATACTAGGACCGAACACCCCGTGCCCTTGAGCGACCAGCTGAAGTAGTTGGTCGAGCTTCACAAGGCGGCCGAACAGGCCATGAGGGGCCTTATAGTCCGGATGTGGCCTGGCGAGCCCCTGCCCGGTAGCTACTTCGGTTTGGTGAGGCGGTTGGTGGATGGCTGCCCACGGCTTGAAGTTATAAAGCAGTCCGTCCGCATCGAGGGTGCGCGCGGGGCTTTTGCCCGGGCGACGGTGCACTGGGCGAAGCTGGACGCCATGAAGCTGGTGAAGGAGGGGCCGTCGGAGGGCAAGGAGCATCGCTGCCCCGAAATGTATTATGAGAGTGTCCTGAAGGGTTCCCGCCTTGTGGCGGATGAGTGTGCCAGGGATGTAATTTTTGAATGAACATGCTCATGTGATCCTGTAATATGAAACGAGTTCATTTGCGCCATGCGACGCTTTTTAATTTAAAATATTACCTTCTGTGCAGCCGTTTACAAAATTTGAGAGCTGGCCAGTCGTCGGCTTCTTCCCCCATGTAACTAGTACTGGGGTGTTCGGGATAAACCTGAGCAATCTTTACCCCAATTTTGGGTCCTTCAAGGGAGGTGTTCAGCGCAATGAACTGGGCAATCGGACTATAAGGCTTTATCATTCTCACTTAGCCATAGAAGTCTACAATTTTAAATTTTGGCGAAGCCCCTAGTATTCGGATGGCCGAATTTGGGGCGCTATACACGCCTAAGCCGGACAAGGCCGACTCCTTGCCCAAAGCGGAAAAGTATTTAAGGACTTGAGACCTCTCGAACAGCAACCAATCTCTCACCTTATCATGACAGTCAGTTTTCGGCTTTCTCTACTGAGGTGCTCGTCCGGAAGAACCGGGACACAATCACAGTAGTTCTCCCACCGCTACCTTAGCCGATATAGCGGAACGTAAGGTACCAAAGCATGGGATCTGGCCAAACCCAACTATTGACCCAAGACATGATTCGGAGCTGATGCATATAATGCTATAAGTTCGGGGTGCCACACTATCGAAAGTGTTCGGACTTCTCGCGCTGTATTATGGGGTAAACGAAAGCCCCTGGCGTACTGACGTGCCCAAATTTACGGGTGCGGATTGTCGTAAATGGACAAAAAGGAAAAAAAGAATGAATAATGCAATAATAGACTAATGCTATGCGTTGTTATTTAAATAATACATCGAAGCGTACTGGTACAGGTAGTGACATAAGCAGAAAGTAGGACTATTCGAAATGTCCTATCCAAGGGCAAGCTGCGTATGGATAGTAGAAAGCGGGTATTATTATTAGAGACCACCTGGGGGTTCCCGTGTACATCTTAGCTTCTTGCCACCTTGGTTATTCCTTCCCGTAATGTGTCCGACAATCGTACTGCTGGAAAGGGCTTCCAGAGAGTTAGGCCCGGAAAGAGAAAATAAATGATAAAGGTATGCAACCCCTAGGGCGGTTAAGCCGCATTGCGGGACATGCCCTGATCATGGCCCCGCCTATGTCCATGGTATTTTCAGTGCGTAATTATGTACGTGCGACACGGATTTCGTCGCTTGACTGGGACTGGGACGGGGGCCGAATTGCTAGGCGAGCTCTGAATGTGCCAGGCGATCCTGTTGGAGTTTACTCCGGACACGCTTGAAGGTGTTCGGGGGCTGTATCGCCGAATTAGTGGTTTTCCTTAAAAGGCTGCTTTGTGCTTCTGCTGCGAGGGCTGCAGTGTGCTCTTCCGTGAGGAGCGAGCGTTTTGTGTTTCCATTCACTGTTATGACCCCCCGAGGTCCTGGCATCTTGAGCTTGAGGTATGCGTAATGCGGTACTGCATTGAATTTTGCAAATGCAGTTCGTCCGAGCAGTGCATGATAGCCACTGCGAAACGAGACGATGTCGAAGATTAACTCCTCGCTTAGGAAGTTGTCCGGTGATCCGAAGACTACTTCCAGTGTGATTGAGCCCATGCAATGTGCCTCTACACCTGGGATGGCGCCCTTAAAGGTGGTTTTGGTGGGTTTGATCCTCAAGGGATCGATTCCCATTTTTCGCACTGTATCCTGATAGAGCAGGTTCAAGCTACTGCCGCCGTCCATAAGGACTTGAGTGAGATGAAATCCGTCGATGATGGGTTCTAGGACCAGTGCGGAGGATCCACCATGACGGATACTAGTGGGATGATCCCCGCGATCAAAGGTGATCAGGCAAGCAGACCATGGGTTGAACTCTAGGGCGACGGGCTCCATCGCATAGACGTCCCTTAGTGCAAGCTTCCGCTCCCTCTTGGGAATGTGGGTTGCGTATATCATGTTCACCGTCTTCACTTGTGGGGGGAACCCCTTCTGTCCTCCCGTGTTCAGTGGCCGGGGCTCCTCCTCGTTAGCACTATGCAGCCTCTTGTCCTTGTTTTCGGCATTTAACTTGACGGCCTACTTGAACACCCAGCATTCTGTGTTGGTGTGATTGGCTGGCTTGTCGGGGGTGCCGTGGATTTGACACGAGCGATCCAGTATGCGATCCAAACTGGACGGAGCCGGAGTACTTCTTTTAAATGGCTTTTTCCGCTGACCAGATCTAGCGCCTCTGAATCCGGCATTGACTGCCGTATCCTCGGTGTTATCGCTGTTATTGTGGCGCTTTGGTCTGTTACGACATTGTCTGCCGATGGCATCTTTGGTATCTGAAGTGCCTGGATTCCTCGATGTGTTATTGTTGCGAGCCAGCCAGCTATCCTCGCCCGCGCAAAAGCGGGTCATGAGTGTCGTGAGGGCTACCATAGACTTCGGCTTCTCCTGGCCAAGGTGGCGGGCAAGCCACTTGTCATGGATGTTGTGCTTGAATGCCGCAAGGGCCTCTGCGTCCGGACAGTCGACAATTTGGTTTTTCTTAGTCAGGAACCGAGTCCAGAATTGTCTGGCCGATTCCCCTGGCTACTGAGTTATATGGCTCACGTCATCAGCATCCGGTGGTCGCACATAAGTGCCCTGGAAGTTGTCAAGGAATGCGTCTTCCAGATCCTACCAACTGCCGACGGAGTCTGCTGGCAAGCTATTCAACCAATGCCGACCTGGTCCTTTGAGTTTTAGTGGGAGGTACTTAATGGCATGTAGATCATCACCGCGAGCCATGTGGATGTGAAGGAGGAAATCCTCAATCCATACAGCAGGATCTGTTGTACCATCATATGATTCGATATTTATGGGTTTGAAACCCTCCGGGAATTCATGATCCATAACTTCATTAGTGATGCATAGGGGGTGTGCGGCGCCTCTGTGCCGGGCTATATCACGACGTAGTTCATATGAGGCTTGTCTGCTGTATTCGGCCCGACCGGATTTTCTTTTGGTGTATCCGGCGCAACGATCATCGTCCCGTGTTGGCGCGCGTGCCCGTGACCCGTATATTGACCTTGCAAGTTTTGCCTTACTGTCCAATACGTCTCACATGTCCCGTGTGTTGCCCCGGGCCTTGGTATTTTTGATTGAGTGGCGGCGGGGTGCAGGCTGAACTTCAGGCTGAAACGCCTCTCTGGCTCGGCCACATAGTGGCCGGTCAGCTGCATCATACACTGGTGAATGAGGTTTCGATGCTTCCTCCTCGCGGTGAGGGAGCAACCTGCGTTTTGGGTAACTCTTGGAGGGGCGCTCGACTTCGTATTCCTCGGCCGCAAGGACTTCGGTCCATCTGTCTGCTAGCAAGTCTTGATCAGCTTGAAGCTGTTGTTGCTTTTTCTTCAGGCTATTTGTTGTGGCCATAAGATGGCGCTTGAAGCGCTCCTGCTCGACGGGGTCCTCAGGCACGATAAATTCTTCATCGCCGAGGCTCGCCTCGTCTTCGGAGAGAGGCATGTAATTGTCCTCCTCCGGCTCTCCATCTGCTGCCTGCTCTGGAGGGCTGGCTTGTTCATCCTCCGGCTCTACATCGTGCTAGAGGGGATTGTGGTTGTCTTTGGCACTATCCGGAGTGTTATTATCTCCTGTGCCGGTATCACTACTTTTGCTGTGGCGGGACTTAGAGCGGCGCCGCTCACGTCGGCGCTTGGGTTGCTTCTTGGAGGGGTCATCCTCCGCTGTCTCGTCACCAATGCCTTCTTTAGGGGTGTCCACCATATATATGTCGTATGATGAGGTAGCCGTCCAGCGCCCTGTGGGCGCCGGTTCCTGCTCGTCTCCTGCATCGTCATCCATACCATCGATGTCTTCGGAGTGGAAGTCGAGCATGTTGGTTAAATCGTCAACAGTGGCTACTAAGTGGGTGGTGGGTGGGCAGCGAATTTCTTCGTCGTCCGTATCCCATTCTAGCCGGACATAGTTCGGCCAAGGTTCTCCTGACAAGGAGAGAGACTTTAATGAATTTAGCACATCGCCGAAAGGCGGGTGCTGAAAGATATCCGCGGAGGTGAACTCCATGATCGGCGCCCAGTCAGATTCGATGGGCACGGATGCAGGCGGTTCGGAGTCCGTGGCTGGAGACGAATCCAGTGGTTTGGCGACACGGCTCTCGTAAGGGGTGAAGTCAGTATCCGGCTCCATTGCCACTAAGAGTGCGGCCTCCATGGCGGGGTCTATCCCTCCGTCCCTGGATGGCGCAATTTGCTCCGGATTAAAGGCCGGAGTAGTTGCAGATGCGATCTCACGAACACTGTCCGATGGCAGAGTTACATCATGCTCGTCATGACTGTGCGGCGCACCTGACACGGGCTCGAATCCGTCGAAGATCAAGTCTCTACGGATGTCGGCAGTGTAGTTTAAGTTTCCGAATCTGACCTGATGGCCAGGGGCGTAGCTCTCGATCTGCTCCAGATGGCCAAGCGAATTGGCCTGTAGTGCAAAGCCGCCGAATACAAAGATCTGTCCAGGGAGGAAAACCTCACCCTGGACCGCATCGTTACCGATGATCGAAGGAGCCATCAAACCTTATGGCGACGGCACAGTGGAACTCTCAATGAAAGCACCAATGTTGGTGTCAAAACCGGCGGATCTCGGGTAGGGGGTCCCGAACTATGCATCTAAGGCGGATGGTAACAGGAGGCAGGGGACACGATGTTTACCCAGGTTCGGGCCCTCTTGATGGCGGTAATACCGTATGTCCTACTTGATTGTTCTTGATGATATGAGTATTACAAGAGTTGATCTACCACGAGATCATAGAGGATAAACCCTAGAAGCTAGCCTATGGTATGATTGTATGTTGTCCTACGGACTAAACCCTCCGGTTTATATAGACACCGGAGGGGGCTAGGGTTACACATAGTCGGTTACAAGGGAGGAGATCTACATATCCGTATTGCCTAGCTTGCCTTCCACGCCAAGGAGAGTCCCATCCGGACATGGGACGAAGTCTTCAATCTTGTATCTTCATAGTCCAACAGTCCGGCCAAAGGATATAGTCCGGCTGTCCGGAGACCCCCTAATCCAGGACTCCCCCAGTTACCCTTCGTGGGTTGTAGTATCCATCAACGTGGATGTATGATAGCACCACCTATCGGAACCACGCCAAAAATCTCCGTGTCTACATTGCGTTTGCTCCCCCCCAAACTCCTCCCTTTACCTTCATATGCAATTGTTTTACATTCCGCTGCTATACTCTTAGAATTGCATGTGTAGGTTGATTACTTGATTTGTGCTAAGTTGCTAAAATCTGCTAAGACTTCAAATTGGGAAAGGCTAGATTTTTATTTGGTCAAGTAGCCTAATCACCCCCTCTAGACATACTTTCGATCCTACAAGTGGTATCAGAGCTTTGGTCTCCATTTGCTTTGATTTCCATAGATTTTGGTGATCATAGCCTTGGTCTCACAACCTAGGAGAGTATGGCGTCTAGTGAGGGAAATTACCACCGTAGAGGTCCTTACTTTGATGGTACTAATTTTGCTAGTTGGAAGCATAAGATGAAAATGCATATTCTTGGACATAACCCCGCCGTTTGGGATATTGTATGTATTGGCTTGCAAGGTGAATTCTTTGATGGGAGAGAACCGAACCATGAAGCTACCGCGGAAGAGTTGAAGATGCTGCAATACAATGCTCAAGCTTGTGATATTCTCTTCAATGGATTGTGCCCTGGAGAATTCAACAAAATCAGCCATCTTGAGAATGCAAAGGAAATTTGGGATACTTTGATTGATATGCACGAAGGTGCCGACTCCGTCAAGGAATCCAAATTGTATGTGCTTCAAAGTCAACTTTACAAGTTCAAAATGAAGGATGGTGAAGGTGTCACTGAAATGTACTCTAGGCTTGCTCTCATCACAAATGAGATTGTTGGCTTAGGAAGTGAAGAGATGACCGATAGATTCATCATCAAGAAGATCCTAAGAGCCTTGAATGGAAAATATGATACCGTGTGCACATTGATCCGAATGATGCCCAATTACAAAGATCTCAAGCCAACGGAAGTCATTGGAAGAATTGTTGCTCATGATATGTCACTCAAGGATATGGAAGAGCTTCACAACAAGTCAAGTGGTGCCTACAAAGCCTCATGTGATGCTCCCACATCATCAAGTGAAAAACAAACCTTCAACGAAGAATTGAGCCTAATGGTGAAGAACTTCAACAAGTTTTACAAAAGTAGAAGCAAGGAAAGAAGTTCCAAGTCAAGGTCCTACAATGACAAAAGATCTTCTAGTCGTGAGCGCAATTGCTACAATTGTGGAAGACCTGGACACTATTCCAATGAGTGTACGGCTCCCTGCAAAAGAAGAGAAGATTCTCCTAAAAGAACAAGTAGAAGAGATGACCGTTATGAATGAAGAACATCACGGAGAAGCAAGGATTCGGGAAGGAAGGACAAGTCATCAAAGAGCTACACAAAATGAAGACATCAAGCTAATGTTGGTGAATGGATATCCGGCTCTGACTCCGACGATCACTCCGAGAGAAGTTATCACTCCGACTCCGAATATACTCAAGATGAAGGTGTTGCCGGTCTATCACTTGTGTCAACCAACTCCTACGACATATTTGGCTCACTAAATGAAGGGATTGGAAGATGCTTCATGGCTAAAGGCCCAAAAGTATCAAACCTCGAGTATGTTGATTTCAATAATGATGAAGATGATTTGCTAGGTGATGATTATTTACTTGTTGACAACTCTAGTTATGAAAACTATGATGAACTTGCTATTAATCATGCTAATCAAGATAAAACGAATGACAATGATAAGAAGGAGATTGAGCATCTAACTAGAGAACTAAATACTCTTAAGTTAGCTCATGAAACTACCTTGGAAGATCATCGAGAACTTTTAAAGACTCATGAGAAACTACACTTTGAAAAGCTCAATCTTGATCAAGAGCATGAGTTCTTAAAAGCGACCAATGATGATCTTCGCAAGAAAAGTTCTTCTTACATTGCCAAGTGTTTACTCTTGTCTACTTACATGCCACAAGTTAAATCTAGCAACAAGAACAAGAAAGATTCTTCCTCTAGTAATAACAACAGTCATGCTAAATCCAATGTTATTGCTTCGAGTAGTTCTCTTGATTCCACTAATGATTCTCTTAGCCAAGTTACACTTGAGCAACAAAATAGCTTATTGAAGGGAATTATAGAGAAAGGTGCTTACAAGAGCCTTGACGGAAGTAAGCAATTTGAGGAAATTGTACGCAAGCAAGGAAGACACCGGAAGAATCAAGGTGTTGGCTTTGAACGAAAGTTCAATGCCAATGGAGTTGAGTGGGAAGAAGATCAATACCCCAAGACGAAGTTTGTTCCTCAACAAGAGAAGTATGATCCTACCTCTTTCCAAGGAACACAAGCTCAAGTTGATCTTCCACCACAATACCACAAGCTAAAAGGCAAGGACAAGCTTCAAGAGGAGATTGATGCATTTGAATAAGCACCTAAGGCCTTGGTCAAGTGGGTTCCCAAGACTACATCAAGTTCCACTTCATCAAGTACGACTACAACTCCAAGGATTCCCATCAAGATGGTGTGTATCCCTAAGAAGAAGAACTAGAGAGTTCTTGAGGGTGACTCCACCAACATACCTCACTCTTACCATCTTGGCAAGGACAAGTGCAAACAACTTCCATATCTTGCACTAGTTCAAGGAGTCACAAATCCTCTTGTTGGTAAGACAAGGGACAAGGTAACCTAATGCTTTCATGGACATCATCCTATGTGAACATCACTCTATGTCTATGGATATCCTTGTTTGTTCCTTGTGGGACTAACCCGTGTAGTATTGAAAGTGCAACTCACTCCAAAGGATTGCTCCGAATGATCTACATTAACATTGAGCATCTACATCTTCAACACCTACATGAAGTCATCATTGACAAACCCCAAGGTTAGTTCATCCCTCTTAGGGGGGATATCACATCTAGGGGGAGCTTTACTCTAATCAATTGAGCTAAAGCAACCCTAATGATGTGAGCACAACAATGCTTTATGTAAAAGTGGCAACCCCACTTGTGCTTAAACGATGAGTATGACCTATGATCAAATGTTCCCATTTGACTCCTAAGTCAATATACTCATATATAGATGACCTAGTCATCGCCAAATTGCTTGATAGATGCTAGAGTGATTGTGCATGCTTTGTCACATATTTCATTTGTCATTTTATTGTGTGAGCATGTTGATTGCATATTTCACTCATTCGAGGACATCCATTTGTTTCTTTGATCGTTTGACCTGTTCTCTTTTGCTAAATGGATGGACAAGAATGCCTAAGAACTCCCTCTAGCTATCTATGCTTTTCTCATCTCAAACTCTATTCATGCTACATCAAGAAGTTTGATCAAGTCAGATTCGAACCACTCTGTGTGAGGAGCACTTGGAGTCCCCGATTCGTCATAGACTTCAACTTCCAAAACCTCTTTGTGCATTTCGGTATGACCGAGTCATCCATTTCGGTCACACCGAGATAACTAAGTCGATCTAGGTTTTCAATCTCGGTGCAACCGATTAGAACTTTTTGGTCACACTGAGTTGCAGCAACCGCTTGCAATTCAGCATCTCGGTGCCACCGAGTTGTTCCACTCGGTCACACTGATAGGGTCGGGATATGTAAACCCACGGGTGAGATTTTGGAAATTTCTTTGAAACCTCTCAGCCCGCGCGTATCCTGCTCTGCCGCCTCGGGTCTCCGGATCGTCCTCTCGCTGCCAGCGACCTCCCGCTGTCGGTGGGAAAGACACCTATGGGATCACAAGAATCCGTACTATGGTTGCGGGGCACGGGGTCGTGAGAAGAGCGGATCAAACAGATAGCACACGGTTCGTTTATCCAGGTTCGGGCCGCGGGGATGCGTAAAACCCTACTCCTGCTTTGGTGCATTGTATATCTATGTTCTTGAGCTAGCTATGGGGCGTGAGGAGCTCCAAAAAGCCGAATCCTCCTCCTGGTCGCCTCGGGCCTCCTTTTATAGGAAAGGGGTTGCCACAGTAGCACCAGGAGGTGGAAAGGGAACAGTGATGCAAGGTTATCCCTCGCATTACATGACAAGGCGCATTTAATGCGTCTTGCCCAGGTGTCCTTGCTTTATCGGGGATGGGGGAGAGCCCTATCGCGTCCGTCGCCGCTCCCTCTCGCGTCGACACGCGCCCTGGCCAGCGGCGCCCGTGGTGCCATGTAGGCAGGCAGGCAGCTGAGGTGGCGCAGTGGTGGGTCTCCACGAAGATCTGCATGCCGCCACGCAGGTGCCTGCCCAGCTGGTTGGGTCGGCAGCTGCATGCGAACGGCGGTGGAGGTTTGACTGGCGTGGGCCTGATGGTGGCCCAACGGGTGTTCTTGGCAAGGGCCTTGCCGGAGCCCCGGCAAGGGTCTTGCCGTGGCGCCTGCTGTCATCCCCAGCAAGGCTCTTGCCGGGGGCCTTGTGGTCCTCCTTGGCTGGGAACCCGCCAAGGATCATCATCTTCTGAAGGGTGTATCTGATCTCGAATGTCTTCACAAAGATCTGCATGCCACCACGGGGATGTCTCCTGAATCCTTGCCCCATGGGGGCAGTGGACTCAAGGGTGACTCACTCCGTAGGTGTGGGGCGAGCTGCCACGGCAAGGGTCTTGTCGGGTTTGCTAAAACCGCCTCCCGGCAAGGATCTTGCCGGGGGGGTCCGCTTCGTCCCCTTTTCTCTTTGTGGTCTTGGTCTTGACGTCGTTCTGCTTCTCCTGAGCTTGGGCCTTACCTTGGCTCGCCTCCCTTGCCTTGCTCAGTGTGGTGGTGCCCGTGGCTTAGACTGCCCGTGCATAGTTATAGGGGTACAAAAAGCGTACCCCTCTTTTTGTACACCGACAGGAGCCCCCGGGCCTGGGCCACATGTAAGCGCAATCGCGTCGTTGGGCTAGGCCCAAAAACGGTGCGCGGGCAGGCGGACGGTTTGTACTGCGGTAAGTCTCTTCGCGCGCTGCGCTTCCCATGCTTCCCGCACGTGGCAGCCCATGGGGAGGCGTGTGTGACGTGGGCGGCATGCGTGGGGCTGAGCTCCGCATGCATGCATCACTTCGTAGTAAAGGGGGTGGTTTGCGCCTTCCCCATAAACGGAGGGAGGCGTGGAGGCGCGGCCCATTTACTGAACGGGGCCGAGGCGTGGTCTTCAAGGCGTCCACTCCCCACGATCACGGGGTGGGGAGAGGTCGCCTCACCCATCGCCTCGGTCCTGCACGCCTGCCACGTGGCTCTCATGCACTTGAGGTGGTGAACGATGGAGGCGGGAAACCGGGCCGCCGCGGGCTGGGGCGGCGGGTCGGTCCCAGTTCCCTGCACCTTCTGCGTCTTGATTGGCTGAGCGGGGCGGCCGAGCCCCCACCCCGTTCCTTTATAAAGAGCGGGAGGGGGGATGGCGTCCCGCATTCCTTCATCTCCTCCTTCCTTCAGCTTCTGCTCCCCCCTTCCATCCGTCATGGAGAGAGGGAATCCTGGTCCTTCAATGGTGGCGGCGAGGGTCGCCGCTCGACAACGCGTCCAACCTTCTCCTGCACCCGCGATGGCAGAGCCAGCCGCGAGCGGAAGGGGGAGGGGGCGAGGCCGTGGGCGAGGCCGAGGCGCTTCGGGAAGAGGAGGACGGGGCGGCGCGCCGGCCTCGCCTCCGCCAACAGTTCTTCCCCCCGTGGAGGGCCACGTTGGGGATGACCCTTGCGAGTTCTTCGTCAGGCTACGCCGGCCGCCTCGCCGTCGCCTTCGTCTCCCGACTCCATTCGCGCGGGAGATGGAGCTGGATCCGCCGGAGTCATTGTGGCTGCACATGAGGGGCTGCGCGATCAGTGGCACGCGGGCCCGCGTCGATTTCCCCGCCCCTCACGTGATGTATCTCCGTCGGGGATGGAAGACATTTGCCCATATCCACCGCTTGACGGAGGGGCTCACTCTCCATTTTAAGCTGATGGAGCGTGGCCTTCTCACCGTCAAGGTCTTCGGGTGCTTTGGGACCCATGCAAGGTGCTGCGTGGAGAGCTCTTCTGATAGTGAAGACTCCTCCTCAAGCGGGAGTGACGAGGAGGACAGCGGCAGCGACTACGGGGGTAGTAGGCGGCAGGATGACGGGTCCGATTAGGTGTCAGGCGCCGCTCCGTGCGGCACCGGCGACCCCATCATCCGCGTCGCCGGCTCCCTGAACTTCTCGGGGTCGTCTCCTTGGGCGGCTGGCGTTGGGAGGCTGCGGAAGAGGAAGAGGGCGGGCGGCAAGGCCGTCAAGTCGGAGTACGCGGGCACCGACGCCTTCGACGCGTGCTGACGTCCTGCCGCCTCGTCTTCGAGCTCTGCTTCCGGCGCCGCCATCACCATCCAGCCTTCGGACGGCCACCGAGATGTTCTCTTGGTGTCTTCTGCCACCCGTAGCTCGCCTAGGCGCCCCTTTTGCCCTTTTCGCCTCCTTGACCTGCCTCCTGAGGAGAGGGACAAGAAAGGGATTATGGGCACTGAGGGAGTCCTGGATTAGGGGGTGTTCGGGTAGCCGGACTATACCTTCAGCCGAACTCCAGGACTATGAAGATACAAGATTGAAGACTCCGTCCCGTGTCCGGATGGGACTTTCCTTGGCGTGGAAGGCAAGCTTGGCGATGCGGATATTCAAGATCTCCTACCATTGTAACCGACTTTGTGTAACCCTAACCCTCTCCGGTGTCTATATAAACCGGAGGGTTTTAGTCCGTAGGACAACTTCATCATACAACAATCATACCATAGGCTAGCTTTTAGGGTTTAGCCTCCTTGATCTCGTGGTAGATCTACTCTTGTACTACCCATATCATCAATATTAATCAAGCAGGACGTAGGGTTTTACCTCCATCAAGAGGGCCCGAACCTGGGTAAAACATCGTGTCCCTTGTCTCTTGTTACCATCCGGCCTAGACGCACAGTTCGGGACCCCCTACCCGAGATCCGCCGGTTTTGACACCGACATTGGTGCTTTCATTGAGAGTTCCTCTGTGTCGTCGCTTTCAGGCCCGATGGCTTCTTCAATCATCAACCACGATGCAGTCCAGGGCGAGACTTTTCTCCCCGGACAGATCTTCGTCTTCGGCGGCTTCGCACTGCGGGCCAAATCGCTTGGTCACCTTGAGCAGATCGAAAGTTACGCCCCTGGCCATCAGGTCAGGTTTGGAAGCCTAAACTACACGGCTGACATCCGCGAGGACTTGATCTTCGATGGATTCGAGCCACAGCCAAGCGTGCCGCACTGTCTCGATGGGCATGATATAGCTCTGCCGCCGAACAGCGCCTTGGAGGCCGCACACGCATCGGTTCCGACCATTGATTCGAAGCCTACTGCGCCAATCGAGGATCAGCGGTTGGACGCTGCCTCAGGGGCTGCGATCTCAGAGGCGATCGAGCCGAACTCCAGCCCCGCACTCCGCATGGCCCGTGACTCCGAGGAGCCGGATTCCTCTCTGAACTCCGAGCCCCCCGCACCCCCGCCGATCGAATCCGATTGGGCGCCGATAATGGAGTTCACCGCCGCGGACATCTTTCAGCACTTGCCCTTCGGCGACATCCTGAATTCTCTAAAGTCTCTCTCTTTATCAGGAGAGCCCTGGCCGGACTACGGTCAGCAAGGTTGGGATACGGACGATGAAGAAATTCAAAACCCACCCACCACCCACTTCGTAGCCACTGTCGACGACTTAACCGACATGCTTGACCTCGACTCCGAAGACATCGACGGCATGGACGACGATGCAGGAGACGAACAAGAACCAGCACCTGTAGGGTGTTGGAAGGCCACCTCGTCATATGACATATATATGGTGGACACTCCAAAGGATGGAGATGGCGATGGAACAGCGGTGGACAATACCTCTAAGAAACAGCCCAAGCGCCGGTGTCAGCGGCGCCGCTCTAAATCCCGCCAAAGCAAAAACGGTGATTCCGGCACGGGAGATAATACTACTCCGGATAGCGCCGAAGAACACCCCCTCCACTAAAATTCGGCACAGGAGGACAGAGAAGCCAGCCCTCACGAGAGGGCGGCGGACCAAGAAGTTGAGGACGATAATTATACGCCTCCCTCCGAAGACGAGGCAAGCCTCGACGACGACGAGTTTGTCGTGCCAGAGGATCTTGCCGAACAAGAGCGTTTTAAGTGCAGGCTCATGGCCATGGCAAGCAGCCTCAAGAAAAAGCGGCAACAGCTTAGAGCTGATCAGGATTTGCTAGCTGACAGATGGACTGAAGTCCTTGCGGCCGAAGAGTATGAACTCGAACGCCCCTCCAAGAGTTACCCAAAGCGCAGGCTGCTACCCCGACTAGAGGAGGAAGCACCTACATCACCAGCGCATGACATGGCCGACCGGCCACCTCGTGGCCGCGACAGAGAGGCCTCTTGGCCCTCCACTCAAGCCATGCCCCGGCACCGCGTCAAGCATACTAAGGCATGGGAAAATGCGCCTGACCTGCGCGACATCCTGGAGGACAAGGCAAGGCAAACAAGATCAATCTACGGATCACGCAGGCGCCCCACGGCACGTGACGGTGATCGTCACTCCGGACGCAATGAATCCGGCCGGGCCGAACTCAACAGACAAAGCTCCTTCGAGCTACGTCGTGATATAGCCCAATACAGAGGTGCTGCACACCCACTATGCTTCACAGATGAAGTAATGGATCATAAAATCCCTGAGGGCTTCAAACCTGTAAACATTGAATCGTACGATGGCACAACAGATCCTGCGGTATGGATCGAGGATTATCTCCTTCATATCCACATGGCCCGCGGCGATGATCTACACGCCATCAAATACCTCCCACTCAAACTTAAGGGACCGGCCCGGCATTGGCTTAACAGCTTGCCAGCAAACTCAATCGGTTCTTGGGAGGACCTGGAAGCCGCATTCCTTGACAACTTCCAGGGCACTTATGTGCGACCACCGGACGCCGATGACCTAAGCCACATAATTCAGCAGCCAGAAGAATCGGCCAGGCAATTCTGGACACGGTTCCTAACAAAGAAAAACCAGATAGTCGACTGTCCGGACGCAGAGGCCTTAGCGGCCTTCAAGCATAATATTCGTGACGAGTGGCTGGCCCGGCACCTGGGACAGGAAAAGCCGAAATCTATGGCAGCCCTCACGACACTCATGACCCGCTTTTGCGCAGGAGAAGATAGCTGGCTAGCTCGCAGCAACAACTTAACCAAGAACACTGGTAATTCGAATACCAAGGACAAAAGTGACAGGTCGCGTCGGAACAAACAAAAGCGCCGCGTTAATAGCGACAGCAACGAGGATACGACATTTAATGCTGGATTCCAAGGCTACAAATCCGGTCAACGGAAACAGCCATTCAAAAGAAAAACTCAGGGCCCGTCCAGTTTGGACCGAATACTCGACCGCTTATGCCAGATACATGGCACCCCCGAAAAGCCAGCCAATCACACCAACAGGGATTGTTGGGTGTTCAAGCAGGCAGGCAAGTTAAGAGCCGAAAACAAAGACAAGGGGCTGCATAGCGACGATGAGGAGGAGCCCAGGCCGCCGAAAAATAGTGGACAGAAGGGATTTCCCCCGCAAGTGCGGACAGTGAACATGATATACGCAACCCACATCCCCAAGAGGGAGCGGAAGCGTGCATTACGGGACGTATATGCGATGGAGCCGGTCGCTCCAAAGTTCAACCCATGGTCCTCCTGCCCGATCACCTTTGATCGAAGGGACCACCCCACTAGCATCCGTCACGGCGGCTTCGCCGCATTGGTTCTAGACCCAATCATTGACGGATTTCATCTCACAAGAGTCCTCATGGATGGCGGCAGCAGCCTGAACCTGCCTTACCAGGATACAGTGCGAAAGATGGGCATAGATCCCTCGAGGATCAAGCCCACCAAAACGACCTTTAAAGGCGTCATACCAGGTGTAGAAGCCAACTGTACAGGCTCAGTTACACTAGAAGTGGTCTTCGGATCTCCGGATAAATTCCGAAGCGAGGAGTTAATCTTCGACATAGTCCCATTCTGTAGTGGCTATCACGCACTGCTCGGGCGAACCGCATTCGCAAAATTCAACGTGTTACCGCACTATGCATACCTCAAGCTCAAGATGCCAGGCCCTAGAGGAGTAATCACGGTCAATGGGAATACTGAACGCTCCCTCCGAACGGAGGAGCACACGGCAGCGCTCGCAGCAGAAGTACAAAGCAGCCTCTCTAGGCAGTTCTCCAGTTCGGCCTTCAAAAAGCCGGACACTGTCAAGCGCGCCCGGAGTACCCTACAACAAGACCGCCTGGCACGTTCCGAGCTAGCGTAGCAATGCGGCCCCAACCCTGGCCCTCGCGATATAGAGAAACCAGCGCTTCGCGTACATAACTACGCTCTTGAAATACCATGGGCACAGGGGAAGGGGCACTATCACGGCACGCCCGAAATACGGCTTAAACCGCACCAGGGGCTGCCGGATTCCTTCTTTTTTTCTCTTACTCTCAGGACTCCATACTTCGGACGACCCGTTCGGCAATTCAACTGCCGCACAAACGATGCAAGATCCAGGGAAGCAGACAAGCCACGCCGCATCATGGAACTCCCAGGTGGTCTCTATTGCGAGCAGTATACCTGTTTTTTAATACAATTCCGCGGCATGCCCTGGCCAAGACATGTTAAATAGTCCAATTTATTTTGCTTATCGCACTATTTGTATCGTTCCGCTTTCATAGCAGCCTATCTATAAACAATGCATAGCTTTTTGTCTATTTTTTGCATTACCCTCTTTTTATATATATGTTTATTAATAACATGCTGCATCCGTACACTGTGGTACGGCAAAATATGCCAGGGGCTTCAGTACCCATCAATATGGCGTGAGAAGTCCGTCCACTTTCACAAGTGTGGCACCCCGAACTTATAGCACTATATGCATCGGCTCCGAATCATGATTTGGGTCAATAGTTGGGTTTGCCCGGCTCCTATGTTTTGGTGCCTTACGTTCCGCTGTATCGTCTAACGTAGCACTAGGAGAACCACTGCGATTGTGCCCCAGTTGAGCTGGGCCGAGCACCTTAGTGGAGAAAGCTAAAACTGACTGTCATGATGAGGCGAGAGACCGGTCGCTGTTCGAGAGGTTTTTTGAGTCCTTAAAGGCTTATGCCGCTTCGAGCGAGGAACCGGCTTTGTCTGGCGAAGGCGTGGATAGCGCCCCGAACTCGGTCTTCCGAATACTAGGGGCTTTGCCGAAATTTAAAATTATAGAGTTCTATGGCTAAGTGAGAGTGTTCAAGCATTATAGTCTGATTGCCTTGTTCGTTGTGCTGACCGCCTCCCTCGACGGACCCAATCATGGGAAAAAGAGCGCTCAGGTTTATCCCGAACACCCCAGCACTAGTGGCATGGGGGCAGAAGCCGACGACTGGCCATCTCTCAATTTTTTGATAAACGGCCGCACAGAAAGTAATATTTTAAATTCAAGCATTGCTTAGCGCATATGAACAAGTTTTCAGCGCACAGGATAACACGAGCGAGTTCATTCAAAAATTACATCCTTGGTACATTCATCCGCCACAAGGCGGGCACCAGCAAGAACATCCTTGTAATAGTTCTCGGGCTTGCGATGGTCCTTCCCCGGCGGCGGCCCGTCCTTCACAAGCTTCTCACCGTCCAGCTTACCACAGTGCACCTTTGCACGGGCAAGGGCCCTACGGGCACCTTCGATGCAGACAAAGCGCTTGATGACCTCGAGCCTTGGACAAGCCTCCACCAGCTGCCGCACCAGTCCGAAGTAGCTCCCAGGCAGGGCCTCTCCAGGCCACAGCCGAACTATGAAGCCCTTCAGGGCCTGTTCGGCCGCCTTGTGGAGCTCGACCAGCTGCTTCAGCTGGTCGCTCAAGGGCACAAGGTGTCCGGCCTCAGCGCACTGAGACCAGAACACCTTCTCCGTCGAGCTGCCTTCCTCGGCTTGGTAGAATGCGGCGGCATCGGATACGCTGCGGGGAAGATCTGCGAATGCCCCTGGAGAGCTCCGGATTCGGGTAAGTAACAAGTAGTTTACTTTTATATGTCTGCTTTGCATATAGAATGCCTTACCCACCGCTATCTTTTTCACCGCATCCAATTCCTGGAGGGCCTTCTGGGCTTCGGCCTTGGCAGATTTGGCAGTTTTAAGGGCCGAAGCAAGCTCGGACGCTTGCGTCTTCGAGTCGAGCTCCAAACTCTCATGTTTTTGCATGGGAACCTGAAGCTCTTGCCGCACCTCGCCGACCTGCGCCTCAAATTTCTCCCGCTCGGCGTGCTCCGTGGCCGCTTTCTTCTCGGCCTCGGACATCGCCTGCTTGAGGGTCGCCACCTCAGTTGTGGCCCCTACAATAAGCACTATACTCCTGTCATTTTTTGCAATTGCGCCTTCCTATAGGCATTTTTTCTATAAGGTATCTCTTACCTTCTTTCTCCTCGAGCTGCCGTTTGGCAAGACTGAGCTCTTGCTCGGTCCGCTCGAGGCCCTGCTTCAGGGCACCCACCTCCACAGTCAGTGCGACGGTGGCCAGTAGCGAAGCCTGCATACGTATATTGACTCCTTTTTAGTTAGACTCCTGCGATATTTAATAGATCCTCTATTCGGCTTTTCTTTCCGAACGCCAAACAGAGCATCAGGGGCTACTGTCTATACGGTAATATTTTTACATATTTTTACTTACCTCGAAGCCTGTTAGAAGGCTAGCACAAGCTTCATTCAGTCCGCTTTTGGCGGACCGAACCTTCTGGACCACCGTACTCATGATGGCATGGTGCTCCTCATCGATGGAGGCGCCCTTAAGCTCCTCCAGCAGATTGTCCGGCGCTTCCAGTTGCACGGAGGACGCCGGCTCAGTAGGCTTGCTCCTCTTGGCAGGAGTTCGCCTACCGCGGTCCGGAACCGTTGATGATTCCGGCGCAGTGTCCGGCTTAAAGCCGGACTTGGAGCCTAGGGGGGTCTTGTCCCCTTCACTCCTGGAGTCCGGGAGGTCGCCTCGTGGCTCCTCCTGGACCACCTCCTCTCGCCCCGAATCTTGTCGCGATGCCACTTCGGCGTCATCCGCAGCACAGGGGGAAGCAGCGGGCAGAACTGAATTCACGTCCGATGAATCCAGGGAGCCGCTCGACGACTCGTCGAGCCCGTCCTTGGGTGGACTGCATGATTATATCCGACGTTAGGGAAAGCTGTGCAACAAAAGGAATATCACGAGTTACTCTGGTATCCGAACAGTTACGATCTCGCCGGACGCTTGGCCCTGTCCGGCCACTCCTCTTCGTCCTCGTCGGCGTCGGGGACGTAGTTCGGCGGAGGGGTTTTCCTCTTCTTGGACCCCTCGGCTTCCCCTACTGGGGCGGCCTTCCTCTTCTCTACTCCCCCCGCTGGAGGGGGAGAGGTTTCTTCTTCCTCCTCCTCGTTTTCACGGGAGGAGTGCGTCTCGGACTCGTCGGACGACGAGTCCGATACCACCATATGCCGGGAACTCTTTCAAGTCCCCGTGGCCTTCTTCTTCTTGGCCTTCTTCTCCGGCACCACATAAGGTGCCAGAACCAGCAGCTTCTCTAGGAGAGCAGGGGCTGGGTCTTCGGGCAAGGGAGCCGGACAGTTAATCTGTCCGGACTTCTCCCGCCAATCCTGTCAAAGGTGAGGGAGTTTAGATCCCGCATAGAGTCAAACTATGAAAAAACTTAACATCCTGTAAAGGATGGAAATATCTTACCTCGCCAGCAGGATGCTGCGAGCTGAATCTGTGGTCTTCGGAGGCGGATGTGGGAGCCTCGGCGCCTTTGGTTAGCCCCCCCCCCAGACATCTTCGTACATCGTGTCGAAGAGCCTGCTCAGAGTGCGGTGCTGCGCCGGGTTGAACTCCCACAAATTGAAGTCCCGTTCTTGACACGGAAGGATCCGGCGGACGAGCATGACCTAGATTACGTTGACAAGCTTGAGCTGCTTGTTCACCAGGGTCTGGATGCATTTTTGCAGTCCGGTCAACTCTTCTTCGTCACCGCACGACAAGCTCGTCTCCTTCCAGGATGTGAGCCGCGTAGGGGGTCCGGATCGGAATTCAGGGGCTGCGATCCACTTCGGATCGCGTGGCTCGGTGATGTAAAACCACCCTGACTGCCACCCCTTCAAGGTCTCCACAAAGGAGCCCTCGAGCCATAGGACGTTGGCAATTTTGCCTGCCATGGCACCTCCGCACTCCGCCTGGTTGCCGCGCACCACCTTTGGCTTGACGTTGAAGGTCCTGAGCCAGAGGCCGAAATGGGGGCGAATGCAGAGGAAAGCCTCGCACACGGTGATAAACGCCGAGATATTGAGGATGAAGTTCGGGGCCAGATCGTGGAAATCTAGGCCACAGTAGAACATGAGCCCGCGGACAAATGGGTGGAGAGGAAAACCCAGTCCGCGGAGGAAGTGGGGAAGAAATACTACCCTCTCATGGGGCCTTGGGGTGGGGAGAAGCTGCCCCTCCTCAGGAAGCCGGTGCGCGATGTCTTTGGACAAGTATCCGGCCTTCCTTAACCTTTTGACATGGCCCTCCGTGACGGAGGAGACCATCCACTTGCCTCCTGCTCCGGACATTGTTGGAGAGGGTTGAGGTAGGAAGTGCGGGCTTGGGCGCTGGAGCTCGGGTGCGCAGAAGATGGATAGGAAAAAGAGGAAGAAGGCGTAGGTAAAAAGGTGGATCCTTATCCCCTTATATGGGCGGATGCGACTATGCGTCCCCACCAGCCTAGTAAAACTCGCTTGCCTCCCAAGCGCCGTGATAAGTGGCGCGGCTGGGTTACCCACGTCCGTATTAACGAGAATCCCGTAAACAAAGGCGGCACGATCTCTGCTTTGACAAGATGTGCCAAGGAAACCGCCTCGCAAAACACGCTGAGGTGGAGAAGTGAAAACGATTCGAATAAAGGCTTGGCCGTAGTGTGATGTCACGCTGCGGAATACGTCAGCAGATTAGATTGGTGTTAATATTATTCTCTCTATGGCAATACGTGGAAGCTTATTTTGCAGAGTCGGACACTACTCTTGGTGTTTACAAAAAATTTATGAAGAATTTGGAGGAGGAACCCGCCTTGCAATGCCGAAAACAATCTGCGCGCCGGACTCGTCGTCATTGAAGCCTGGTTCAGGGGCTACTGAGGGAGTCCTGGATTAGGGGGTGTTCGGGTAGCCGGACTATACCTTCAGCCGAACTCCAGGACTATGAAGATACAAGATTGAAGACTCCGTCCCGTGTCCGGATGGGACTTTCCTTGACGTGGAAGGCAAGCTTGGCGATGCGGATATTCAAGATCTCCTACCATTGTAACCGACTTTGTGTAACCCTAACCCTCTCCGGTGTCTATATAAACCGGAGGATTTTAGTCCGTAGGACAACTTCATCATACAACAATCATACCATAGGCTATCTTTTAGGGTTTAGCCTCCTTGATCTCGTGGTAGATCTACTCTTGTACTACCCATATCATCAATATTAATCAAGCAGGACATAGGGTTTTACCTCCATCAAGAGGGCCCGAACCTGGGTAAAACATTGTGTCCCTTGTCTCCTGTTACCATCCGGCCTAGACGCACAGTTCGGGACCCCCTACCCGAGATCCGCCGGTTTTGACACCGACAGGCACCTTATCTCTTTTTAGTTTGTAAGCCTTCGGGCCTTAGCTGAATTTAAAACTTGTAATCCCATCATTCATGTTTTTCATTCCCTATGGACTGTACCTGAGTGGAATGTTTTTAATGAAAAAGGGATGCTTGCCGGGTCATTTGTTTGTGGGTAGAACCCACGACAAGGAATAAATCCTTGATATCCTTAAGATAAACATTTCCTTGCCCGGCAACATGCCTTGCCGTATCCCCACTTCACTCGACCTTTCTCACACCTTTGGCGGAGGTAGGGATGAGGTGGGTTCAGGCTCCTTGTTTCATCCTCTCGCTGCCGCGACTACTACCAAACCTGGCCCTAGGAACGAGCCCTAGGGCCTAGAGTTAGGGGAGCACGGTAGTTTTAGGAAAAAATGAGGTTTCCCATACCTCAGTCCATAAGGGAATGCATGATAAGGGATGAAGAACTTATCTGAAGCTATAGCCCCCGGCAACTCTGGTTTGCCGTGGGTGAATCTTTGCTCTTGCAGCCCCCGGCAATACTGGCTTGCCGGGGTCTAGATGCTGGTCTGTCCCTCTTCTCTTTTTTATCCTCAAGTGATCCGACAAGGATACCTGTGAGTCCTGCGAACCAAAGAAGGCGAAAGAACGGCAAAGAGACACACACTCCACCTCTAAGCTAGGGGTTAGTCGCCGCTAAGCACTACCAACCCTAACCAAGGGCGAGACTCGACCTAGCATGCATGCTATAACTTAGGGCGCCAGCGCTTCATTTATTTATGCTCAGGGTCTGCGCCTGGCTTTGTACAAAGGGTTACATGCATCATCGGCAATGCTTGTACAAAAGGTGGCTTGCCGGGGGGCCCGGCAAGCCGCGCCTCACGGGTAAAACTTGCGAAGATGCTCAATGTTCCAGGAGTTACTCACCGGAACGGCATCTTCGGTCTCCAGGCGGACTGCGCCGGGCCTGGTGACTCGTATTACCCGATAAGGGCCTTCCCACTTTGGCGTCAACTTGTTGGAATTCTTGGCCGATTGAACGCGCCGAAGGACAAGGTCGCCTTCCTCAAGGCTTCGGGCATGAACCTTGCGGCTATGGTAGCAGCGCAAGGCTTGCTGGTAGCGTGCTGCTTTCACAGCCGCCCGAAGACGATCTTCCTCAAGGAGCATTGCGTCATCCTGCCATAGTTGCTCTTGCTCAAGCTCATCATAAACGAGCACTCGAGGTGACCTGTATATGAGTTCAGTGGGGAGAACTGCTTCTGCCCCGTATACCAGGGCAAAAGGTGTCTGGCCGGTGGCTCGATTTGGCGTCGTCCTGGTCGACCAAAGAACCGTTGGTAACTCATCAATCTAGCGCCTTCCACTCTTGTGCAACCTATCAAAGGTCTTGGTCCTTAAGCCTCACAGTACTTCAGCGTTTGCCCTCTCAGCTTGACCATTGCTTCGTGGGTGAGCAGCGGAAGCAAAACAGACTTTGCTGCCGAGGTCTTGGATATATTGCATGAAGGTGCAGCTTGTGAACTGTGTGCCGTTGTCGGTGATGACCCTATTGGGTACACCAAAACGGCACACTAGTCCCTTGAAGAACTTGACGGCTGACTGAGTTGTGACCTTCCTCACTGCCTCCACCTCCGGCCACTTTGTGAACTTATCGATTGCAACATACAAGTACTCAAAGCCCCCGACAGCGCGGGGGAAAGGGCCCAGTATGTCGAGCCCCTAGACCGAGAAGGGCCAGGAGAGAGGAATGGTTTGAAGGGCTTGAGCTGGCTGATGAAGCTTCTTTGAATGGAACTGACACGCTTCACACCTGGTGACTAGTGTCGTCGCATCCTGGAGGGCGGTGGGCCAGAAGAAGCCTTGCCAAAATGCCTTGCCGGCAAGGGCCCTTGACCCGATGTGGGATCCACATATGCCTCCGTGTATCTCCGCCAACAGCTCCAGTCCTGCCTCCCGAGGGATACACTTCAATTTCACACCGTTCGGCCTCTTTCTGTACAGGACGTCATCGACGAACTGGTACATGATAGAGCGACGGGCTACTTTTTCCGCTTCTTCCCACTCTTCAGGAAGTTCCCCTGTTTGGAGGAATCAGATGGTATGTTGTGCCCACGCTGGAGCCTGAGGCTCGACGGCGAGGACTAAAGGCATTTCCTCCGCTATAGGAGCGGCTGTCTCGACGGCAAGAGCTTGACGCTCCGCCGGAGCTAGCCGTCCCGTGGCGGGCTCAGTGTCCCTGGCAACATCCTTGTCGGCGGCTCCGGGGAGCTCGGCAGGAAAGTACTTGCCGGGTCCTGATTTCCTCCTCTCGTTCTGCTCTGTTGATGGATCAACGGATGGCTGAGTTAGCTGGAGCACAAAGGTACCTGGTTCCACAGGTAGCTTGAGGGCAGCGCGTTTTGACAGGTAATCGGCGATATCGTTCTCCGCTTGGGGAACGTATTCAGCCTGTATACCATCGAAACGCTCTTCCAGCTTTCTCACTTCATCGACGTAGGCCTTCATCAACGGGCTCTGGTAATCCTTGTTGACTTGCTTGACGACGAGCTTCAATTCGCCCCTGACGATGAGCTTCTTGATTCCGAGGTCCGCCGCGATCCTAAGACCGGCAAGCAGCCCTTCGTACTCTATCGTATTGTTTGTTGACACCTCCCTAGGGAAGTGCATCTGGATCACGTACTTGAGGTGCTCTCCGGTGTGCGCGACAAGCAGTACGCCAGCCCCGGCACCATGTAAGGAGAAAGCTCCATCAAAGTACATGATCCAACTGCAACTTGCCTCCTTGCCGGGGAGAGCAGTCTATTGGGCTTCTTCGTCAGGCGTTGCGGTCCGTTCTGCAATGAACTCTGCCAGGACTCGGCTCTGAATCGTCGAAGTACTTTCAAACTTGAGGCCAAAGCTGGACAGCTCTAGTGCCCATTCCACAATTCTTCCCGTTGCATCTAGATTGTGCAATATCCGTTGCAGAGGGAGGCGAGTGACGACAGTAATCTAGTGTGCCTGGAAGTAGTGACGCAGCTTCCTCAAGGCCATAAGAAGGCCGAAGAGCAGTTTCTGCACACCGGAGTACCTTGATCTAGCTCCCTGCAGGAGGGAACTAACAAAGTAGACCGGGTGCTGCATCATTTTCTTCTTCGGCGGCACTTCAACTGGCTGTGTCGTCCCTGCATTGGTGGTGTCAGGCTCTGTCGTTGCCATTACCTCGTCGTCAACCTCTCTCTGCGCCACTAGTGCGGCGCTGACCACCTGGTTCATTACCTCCAGGTATAGCAGCAACGGCTCCTGTGGCCTAGGCGCAACTAGTATTGGCGCGGAGGAGAGGTACTTCTTCAAATCTTGCAATGCTGCTTCGGCTTCTGGCGCCCACTCCATCGGGCCCGCCTTTTTTAGGATCTTGAAAAAGGGAAGGGCGCGCTCGGCAGACTTGGAAATGAATCTGCCCATGGCGGCGACGCAACCAGCAAGCCGACGCACATCCTTGATTCTCTTGGGTGCTTCAATCTGCTCTATCGCTTTGATCTTGTCCGGATTGGCCTCTATCCCATGCTGTGGCACAAAGAACCTGAGAAGCTTGCCGGACGGGACGCCAAAGACGCACTTCTCAGGGTTCAGCTTGAGATTGATCTTGAGCAGGTTTGCAAATGTTTCTTGCAAATCCGGTATGAGGGTTGCCCTGTCCTTGGTTTTGACCACTATGTCATCCATATAAGCTTCCATATTTCTATGGAGCTGGGGTTCAAAACCAATCTGGACCGCCCTTGCAAACGTCGAACCAGCACTCTTCAGCCCGAAAGGCATCCACATGAAACAATACGTACCACATGGGGTGATGAATGCTGTTTTCTCTTCGTCTTCTCTTGTCATGAAGATCTGGTGGTAGCCGGAGTAGGCATCGAGGAATGACAACAGATCACACCCAGTTGTGGAGTCAACAATCTGGTCGATGCGCGGCAACGGGAAGGGGTCCTTAGGACAAGCCTTATTGATATCCGTGTAATCAATAAACAGCCTCCACTTCCCATTAGCCTTGCGCACTATGACCGGATTGGCCAACCACGTTGGATGGAGCACTCCTCTTACCAAACCCGCTGCTTCCAGTTTCCGGATCTCCTCTGTGATGAACTCTTGTCGTTCCAAAGCTTGCTTTCTGACCTTCTGCTTGACGGGCCGCGCATGAGGGCAGACAGCAAGGTGGTGCTCAATCACCTCCCTGGGAACGCCGGGGATGTCGGAAGCTTGCCATGCAAACACATCGACATTCACCCGCAGGAAGGTGACGAGCGCGTCTTCCTATTTGTCGTCGAGGGTGGAGCTTATGGTGAAAGCCCCTCCCGTGCCGTCCTCATTGACAGAAACCTTCTTGGTTCCCGGCGGTATGGCCCTGGGCTTCTTGTTTCCACCGGTGGAGCTCTCTGGCACGTCCTCGACGGGAGCGCTACACTCCGAAGAGGTGCGCTTGCCGGAGTGGGTGTCCGAGGTCTCACCGGTCTTCTTCTTCTTCTTCCCTCCCGGGGTCCCAGCGGCAGGAGCAAGTGCCCTAGTGGCGGCAGCTGCTGCAACTGCTTGCTGGTATAGTTGGTCAGCGCAAATCAGCGCATCTTTCTTATCGGAGGGGATGGTGATGATCGTCACAGGTCCTGGCATCTTCAGGGTGTTGTAGGCGTAGTGTGACGCCGCCATGAACTTGGCCAGCGCTGGGCGACCAAGGATCCCGTTGTAGGGCAAGGGGATCTTGGCAACATCAAACACGATCTTCTCTGTCCTGTAGTTCAGATTGCTTCCAAAAGTCACGGGCAGCGTGACCTTTCCCTTAGGTTGGCTTCTTCCCGGGTTGATCCCCTGAAACGTGCCCGTCTCCTCGAGGTCTCCATCAGGAATCTGCAGTTTCTCGATCACGGCAGGCGAGATCAAGTTCAGACCGGCCCCGCCATCGACAAGCATCTTTGTCACCTTGAGGTTGCATATTGTTGGTGAAACCAACAATGGCAAGCACCCGACCGCAGTAGTGCGATCAGGGTGATCCTCAGTGTCAAAAATGATAGGTGTGCTGGACCACTTCAGCGGCCTTTGGGCATCAAACGACGGCTCTGCCGCTGTAATCTATCGCGCCCACTATTTAAGTTGGCAGTGAGAAGTATGCAGCGAGGCGCCGCCGTCGATGCACATGGCCTCTGTAGCTTTCTGAAACTCTTGGTCGCCGGATTCGTCGTCCTCTTCGTGATCGTCGTCTTCTGGCTTTTTGTCACGGCCCCGGGCGGGCCTCTCCTGTTGTTTATCTTTGCCGCGACGGCCCGCCTGGCCGTCACGCTTCTTGCCGGACCCCTCAGCACCGTCTTGGCCCTTCTCCTTGTCCCGCCTCTCATATTCAGCCCTCTGCTTCTCGGCGAGGAGCTCAACCTGTCAGCAGTCTTGGAGAGCATGGCCTTTGGTGCGATGGATCTTGCAGTATCGCTTGTCGGAGTTCCCTGGCTTCTCGGCAACCGCCAAGGCCCGGCAGGCGACACATCTGGCAATTTCCTTGCCGGGGTCATCTGCCTTGGTTTTCTTGGTGGAGCCGGTGTCACCAGATCCCTCGACGGCAAGCACGGCTTTACCTTTGCGCTTCCTGTTGCGGCGCCGGCCCTTCTTCGCCGGGGCGGCAGTATCTTCATCTGAGGAGTCGGTTTCCACGCCGGCGTCTTTGCCGGGGTACTTCCTTCCATCTTTAGCCCGGGCACATCTGTCAGCAAGAACATAGAGTTCTGCTACATCTTTCACCTTGTTCATTGCCAGCTCTTCGCGCATCTTGCGGTTACGCACGTTCTGATGGAACGCGCTGATGATGGCGGCAGGGTGAACATCAGGGATATTGTACTGTATCCGGCTGAACCTCTGTATATACTTGCGGAGACTCTCGCCTCCCTTCTGGGGAATGACGTGCAGGTCGCTCGCTTGGCCATGGGCTTGGTGGCCTCCAGTAAAGGCGCCCACAAACTCATGGCACAAATCCGACCAGGAGGAAATAGAGTCTACCGGCAAGTGCATTAACCATGACATGGCATTGGGTTTAAGAGCCAATGGAAAGTAATTCGCAAGCACCTTATCGTCGCAGGCTCCGGCAGCTTGCATCGCAATGGTGTAGATGCTGAGGAACTCGGACGGGTGGGTCTTGCCGCTGTACTTTTTGCCCACGTCAGGTTTGAAGGTGCGGTGAGTGGGCCACTGGAACTGCCGCAGCTCACGGCTAAAAGCCGGACAGCCTACCTCGTAAGGTAGGCCTCCAGGGCTCTCCGATGCCGGGTGGTTCACAGCAGGCCCTGCTCGCCTGTCTGAATGGTGCCGCGCTCTGCGCCGGCGCTCGATAGTGGTTCGAGCGTCTTCATGTTCTCGTTCTTGAAGGACTTGGCGCTGGTTATAGTGGGTCCGCGGGTCGGACGATGCTATGGAGATTTCATCGCCCGCAACGTTGCGACGGGCTGGCGTCCGCAGTACCGGGCGAGGAGGAGGCGAGTGCACCGTGGTCGCGGCACCGCCGGCTTTCCTTCCACTGGTGCGTGGGACTCCGTCGGAGCATCGACCGGGGGGCTCCACCGAACTTGGTTCGTATTTGTTGGCCACCGCAACAAGGCTTCGGATAGTGGCTCTCCATTCGTCGAGTTTCCCCGTAGTGGGAGGAAAATCCAGGAGCAACTGCGCGCGCGCCAGGGCTTCTGCTGGCGTTGGTGGCAGCGAAACCTGCACGGATCGCGACGCGCTTCGACTTCTGACCATGTCAGAAGGAGCTCTATCACGACCCCGCGGTCGCATGCCATCTTCACCAGCGCCTCGGCGAGCAGGCAGGTCTTCTACCTCCCGGGAGTGGCGCTCGGGGCTCTTCCCGCAGCGACGCCCGGGGTCTTCGGCGTGGTTGCACCGTTCGTCGCGCGCCGCTTGAGAGGAGCGCGCCATCGGCGTCGGCGTGGGAGTCTTGGAGGCTCTCGCATCGCCTTCGGGCGGGGCGGTAGCGATCTTGGAAGGCCCCGTGCCACACGCGGAGGGCCTGGCTCCGTCTTTGGATTTGGCGGCGTGCGGCCCGTTACCAGGCGCACGAACATTGCCGCCTCCCAAACTCCGGCTGCTGGGACGGTGTTGGTGTTCGCGAACGGCGCCCTGGGTCCTTTCTGCGACCGGTCCGCTGCTCGCCCGCGTTAGGGCGGGATGTCCGGCCTCCGACAGGCCAACCGCCACCGTCATCTTCTTCTTGGGCGCCATGACGATGAGGAAGCGTCGAACTAACTGCTAAAGCCGATTCTCACAACTGCGCCCCCTACCTGGCGCGCCAAAGATGTCGGTGGGAACAACACCTATGGGATCACAAGAATCCCTACTACGGTTGCGGGGCGCGGGGTCGTGAGAAGAGCGGATCAAACAGATAGCACACGGTTCGTTTATCCAGGTTCGGGCCGCGGGGATGCGTAAAACCCTACTCCTGCTTTGGTGGATTGTATATCTGTGTTCTTGAGCTAGCTATGGGGCGTGAGGAGCTCCAAAAAGCCGAATCCTCCTCCAGGTCACCTCGGGCCTCCTTGTATAGGAAAGGGGTTGCCACAGTAGCACCAGGAGGTGGAAAGGGAACAGTGATGCGAGGTTATCCATCGCATTACATGACAAGGCGCATTTAATGCGTCTTGCCCAGGTGTCCTTGCTTTATCGGGGACGGGGGAGAGCCCTGTCTCGTCCGTCTCCGCTCCCTCTCGCGTCGACACGCTCCCTGGCCAGCGGCGCCCGCGGTGCCATGTAGGCAGGCAGGCAGCTGAGGTGGCGCAGTGCTGGGTCTCCACGAAGATCTACATGCCGCCACGCAGGTGCCTGCCCAGCTGGTTGGGTCGGCAGCTGCATGCGAACGGCGGTGGAGGTTTGACTGGCATGGGCCTGATGGTGGCCTAACGGGTGTTCTTGGCAAGGGCCTTGCCGGGGCCCCGGCAAGGGTCTTGCCGTGGCGCCTGCTGTCATCCCCGGCAAGGCTCTTGCCGGGGGCCTTGTGGTCCTCCTTGGCTGGGATCCCGCCAAGGATCGTCATCTTCTGAAGGGTGTATCTGATCTCGAATGTCTTCACAAAGATCTGCATGCCACCACGGGGATGTCTCCCGAATCCTTGCCCCATGGGGGTAGTGGACTCAAGGGTGACTCACTCCGTAGGTGTGGGGCGAGCTGCCACGGCAAGGGTCTTGCCGGGTTTGCAAAAACCGCCTCCCGGCAAGGATCTTGCCGGGGGGTCCGCTTTGTCCCCTTTGCTCTTTGTGGTCTTGGTCTTGACATCGTTCTGCTTCTCTTGAGCTTCGGCCTTACCTTGGCTCGCCTCCCTTTCCTTGCTCAGTGTGGTGGTGCCCGTGGCTCAGACCGCCCATGCACAGTTATAGGGGTACAAAAAGCGTACCCCTCTTTTTGTGCACCGACACCCGCCGTTGGTTTCAATTGCCGTCAATGGATTTCTGCCCCTCCGTTGCCGCCATAGCGAACTCCGCCGAATTAGGGTATGAGTTTGATCCTTTGTGCTATTCTTTTAACTCCGATTCGTAGCACATTACTTTGCCATGATCATGACCACGTATGCAATCAATCCCTATGCCTAGATTACCCCAATGTCACCTCAGGAATCCGCGAGTTGAGTGCCAAAACATATATCAATTGAATCGATACGATACCCCATTGTCACCATGAGTATTCATATGCAAGACATATATCAAGTGCTCTCAAATCCATAAAAGTATTCAATATGGTAACAACGAAATCTCAAAGGGAAAAACTCAATTCATCACAACAAGATAGAGAGGGAAAAACACCATATGATCTGACTATATTAACAAAGCCCGCAATACATCAAGATCGTGACATCTCAAGAACACGAGAGAGAGAGAGATTAAACACATAGCTACTGGTACAAACCCTTAGCCCCGAGGGTGGACTACTCCCTCCTCATCGTGGTGGCCGCCGGGATGATGACCATGGCCACCGGAGATGATTCCCCCCTCCGGCAGGGTGCCGGAAAGGGTCTAGATTGGTTTTCGGTGGCTACAGAGCCTTGCGGTGGCGGAACTTCTAATCTAGGTTAACCCCGATGGTTTTTAGAATATTTGGAAATTTATAGGGTAAAGAGGGGGTGCGGGAGGCCACCGAGGTGGGCACAACCCACCTGGGCACGCCTAGGCCCCCAGGCGCGCCCTGGCGGGTTGTGCCCCCCTCGGGGCACCCCCAGGTGCTTCTCTGGCCCACTGGTGGTCTTCTGGTCCATAAAAAATCCACAAAAAGTTTTGCAGTGTTTGGACTCCGTTTGATATTGATTTCCTGGTATGTAAAAAACAAGCAAAAAACAGCAACTGACACTAGGCACTGGGTCAATAGGTTAGTCCCAAAAAAATGATATAAATTTGCTATAAAATGATTGTAAAACAGTCAAGAATGATAATAAAACTGCATGAATACTTCATAAATTATAGATACGTTGGAGACGTATCAGCATCCCCAAGCTTAATTCCTACTCGTCCACGAGTAGGTAAATGATAAAAGAAATAATTTATGAAGTGTGAATGCTAGCAAAGTGCACAAGTTTGATCAGTGACAATTTCAATCACTTTTCCTAGCATCATAACAACAATTCTTTCTTATAAAACTTCTCATGTTAAAGTAGCAACCAATTCACATGTTAAGGTTCAAACAATGAACTCTCTTGAAACTCAACAACCTATGTTCTTAGTCACCAAGCAATTACATTTCAACTTATTCAACGGAGTTTAAGTAAGAGCTCCACATACTCAACCATCTTACAGTCTTCTATGATTGCTAACACTCACCGCGTACACATGAGCAAAACGTTTCAACCGGACACATAGAAAGATAGGGGCTTATTGTTTTGCCTCCCAACGTATTCACCTCAAGGGTGGTGTCAACAATAATAACTCATGCTACCCACATCCAACTGGATATATGTGCCTAGATCTTTCCTCACCACATGATGCTTGCCAAAAGAGAAAAATAAAAAGGAGTAGAGGGAAAAACTTTGACTCTTGCATGAAAATAAATACATAAAAGTAAAAGATAGGCCCTTAGTAGAGGTTGCCATGCGCTTATTTGTTTGTACGCTCAACCCCTTAGTGCAAAAGAATGTCACGCTAAATTTCCCCTTATGATAGCAACCTTTATTATGTACTCTGTCGCTTTTATTCTTTGCCATCACAAGTTCGTACAACACTCAATTTTCTCTTACACTAAATGATCTAACATTTTTAGAAGTAATTTTTATTGCCTTATTGCACCGATGACAACTTACTTGAAGGATCTTGCTCAACCCTTTGGTAGGTATGGTGGACTCTTGAAAATAAGATTTGGGTTTAAGGGTTTTTGGATGCACAAGTAGTATCTCTACTTGGTGCGGAATTTTTGGCTAGAAAAGATGGGGGACAAGCACCACATGTTGAAGGATCTATGACAATATAACTTCTATGTGAATATGAACAAACATAAACCATTATGTTGTCTTCCTTGTCCAACGTCAACAATTTTGGCATATAATATTTTGATGGGGGCTCACAATCACAAAGATTTCCAAGATAGTGTATTTGCATGTGAAAGTTCTCTTCCTTATACTAATTATTCGTGAATTGCTTGTGTGACCAATATTGTGATTGTAAAGCCTCAAAAGATTTCACTTTCTAAACCCAATGTGAAGCTACCGCTAGGCATGATATGATTTCAACTTCATGACATTCAATTTATTCAACAATTTACTCATAGGATATAAGTGAAGCACAATAGTAGATGAAAAGCTACTCCAAAAAGATATAAATGAAGATCATGAGCATAATATTTCTTTCTCTAAAATTAATTTAAGTGAATAAAGAGAGAATTTCTTTAAAAATACTAAAGGACACCGTGCTCAAAAATATATAAGTGAAGCACTAGAGCAATTCCATACAAAAGAGCTTCGTTGACGAGATGTGAATGCCGCTTACCTAGCCTCCCTGGCAACTATTTGAGGACTCTATTTTATTTAAAAACTTTAAGATCTAAGTATTTTATTAAAACATCAAGAAAAATGGAAATAAAATGGCATTTCAAGGATAGCACACATCATGTGAAGAAGCACAAACTTAGGCTCAACCGACACTAACCGATAATTGTTGAAGAAGAAAGGTGGGAAGCCTAGCCTCTATTTTATTTAAAAACTTTAAGATCTAAGTATTTTATTAAAACATCAAGAAAAATGGAAATAAAATGGCATTTCAAGGATAGCACACATCATGTGAAGAAGCACAAACTTAGGCTCAACCGACACTAACCGATAATTGTTGAAGAAGAAAGGTGGGAAGCCTACCGATGCATCCCCAAGCTTAGATGCCTGAGACTTCTTGAAATATTATCTTGGGGTGCCTTGGGAATCCCCAAGCTTGATCTTTTTTGTCTCCTTAATTCCTCCCATATCATGGTTTTTCTAAATCTCAAAAGCTTCATCCACACAAAACTCAACAAGAACTTGTGAGATAAGTTAGTATAAACCAATGCAAAACCTTATCATTCCCTACTTTAGAAAATCACTAAAATTATTATTCAACATTGCATACTAAATGCCTCTGCATATTTAATACTCCTATCCTCAAATAGAATCATTAAACAAGCAAACATATGCAAACAATGCAAACATAACAGCAATCTACCAAAACAGTACAGTCTATAAAGAATGCAAGAGTATCAATACTTACCTAAATCCAAAAGTTATGAAAATTTACCACACTTTTGAAAATTTATCATAGATTTTTTTGCAAAATGTTTCAACATTTTATCGCATTCTGACTTTTCTAGGGAATTTTTGCAGCAGCGGTAAACTTTCTGTTTTCAAACAGCAACATGTAGACTTGTAAAATAAGCATAGTAAAGGATATCAATGCCACTTTTATTGAAATAAAAGATGTAAAACATAATTATAAATAACAGCTAGCAAATCTTAACAAAATAAATTGACGCTCCAAGCAAAACACATATCATGTGACGAATGAAAACATAGCTCCAAGTGAGGTTACCAATAATGTTGGAGACGAAAGAGGGGATGCCTTCCGGGGCATCCCCAAGCTTAGTTGCTTGGATATTCCTTGAATATTAACTTGGGGTTCCTTGGGAATCCCCAATCTTAGGGTCTTGTCACTCCTTATTCTCCTCATATCGACATCTCACCCTAAACATGAAAACTTCAATCACACAAAACTTAACGGAACTTCATGAGATAGGTTAGTATGATAAAGAGCAAACCGTTTCACTTTGGTACTGTCAAAGACAAGATTCATAATTGTTTCCACACAATGCCTAATGTAGCATATCATTTCCACAATTCATATTGAGCAATATAAGCCACAGAAATTAGAAAACAACAAACTATGCATTGAAAACAAAATCTGTCAAAAACAGAAGAGTCTGTAGTAATCTGTACTCCAACAATACTTCTGCAACTCCAAAAATTCTGAAACATAGGAAAACCTGGGTAATTTGTCTATTAATATCCTGAAAAAAGAATCAGCATTTTATCACTCTTCTGTTAAAAATTAGAATTTTTCTCCTGAGTGCAAAAGTTTTTGTTTTTCAGCAAGATAAAATCAACTATCACCAAACATAACCCCAAAGGCTTTACTTGGCACTTTATTGAAATGAAAGAAATAAAACATGATTACTAAACTAGCCTAATCATGTGAACACACAAAAACAGTAGGTAAAAGTGTTGGGCTGTCTCCCAACAAGCGTTTTTCTTTTATGCCTTTTAGCTAGGCATGATGATTTCAATGATGCTCACATAAAAGATAAGAATTGAAACACAAAGAGAGCATCACTAATCATAGGGCAATCACATTTAAGCCTAACCCACTTCCTATGCATAGGGATTTTTGTGATCAAACAATTTATGGGAACAAGAATGAACTAGCATAGGAAGGCAAAACAAGCACAACTTCAAGATTTTCAACACATAGAGAGGAAACTTGATATTATTGCAATATGTGGAAGCATATGTTCCTCTCTCATAATAATTTTCAGTAGCATAATGAATGAACTCAACAATATAACTATCACATAAAGCACTCTTTTCATGATGCATAAGCATAGAAATTTTCTTACTCTCCACATAAGCAAATTTATTATCATGAATAGTAGTGGGAGCAAACTCAACAAAATAACTATCATGGGATTGAAAATTAAAATCATGATGACAAGTTTCATGGTTATTATTATTCTTTATAGCATACATGTCATCACCATAATCATCATAGATAGCAACTTTGTTCTCGTAGTCAATTGAAGCCTCATCCAAAATAGTGGATTCATCACTAAATAAAGTCACGACCTCTCCAAATCCACTTTCATCAATATAATCATCATAAATAGGAGGCATGCAATCATCATAATAAATTTTCTCATCAAAACTTGGGGGACAAAAAATATCATATTCATCAAATATAGCATTCCCAAGCTTATGGCTTTGCATATCATTAGAATCATGGATATTCAAATAATTCATACTAACAACATTGCAATCATGCTCATCATTCAAATATTTTCTGCCAAACATTGTATTGACTTCTTCTTCTAACAATTGAGCACAATTTTTTGAACCATCATTTTCAAGAAAGGTATTATAAATATGATCAATAATATGATGCAACCTCAATTCCATTTTTATGTAGTTTTCTTTTATAAACCAAACTAGTGATAAAACAAGAAACTAAAAGATTCGATTGCAAGATCTAAATATATACCTTCATGCACTCACCTCCCAACGACGCCATAAAAGAGCTTGATGTCTACAACGCAACTTTATTCTTGTAGACTCGTGTTGGGCCTCCAAGCGTAGAGTTTTGTAGGATAGTAGCAATTTTCCCTCAAGTGGATGACCTAAGGTTTATCAATCCGTGGGAGGTGTAGGATGAAGATGGTCTCTCTCAATTGACCCTGCAATCAAATACAAGAAATCTCTTGTGTCCCCAACACACCCAACACAATAGCAAATTGTATAGGTGCACTAGTTCGGCGACGAGATGGTGATAAAAGTGTAATATGGATGGTAGAAATATATTTTTATAATCTGAATAATAAAAATAGCAAGGTAGCAAATAGTAAACGGGCACATAAACGGTATTGCAATGCTTGAAAATGAGGCCTAGGGTCCGTACTTTCACTAGTGCAATCTCTCAACAATGCTAATATAATTGGATCATATAACTGTCCCTCAACGTGCAACGAAGAATCACTCCAAAGTTCCTATCTAGCGGAGAACATAAGACGTAATTGTTTGTAGGGTACGAAACCACCTCAAAGCTATTCTTTCTGATCGATCTAACCAAGAGTTCATACTAAAATAACACCAAAGCAAATTCAGATTCATAATATTCAATCCGACACAAAGAACTTCAAAGAGTGCCCCGAGATTTCTACCGGAGAAACAAAGACAAGAACATGCATCAACCCCTATGCATATATTACCCCAATGTCACCTCGGGAATCCGCGAGTTGAGTGCCAAAACATATATCAAGTGAATCAATACGATACCCCATTGTCACCATGAGTATTCATATGCAAGACATATATCAAGTGCTCTCAAATCCATAAAAGTATTCAATCCAGTAACGAGGGAAAAACTCAATTCATCACAACAAGATAGAGAGGGAAAACACCATATGATCTGACTATATTAACAAAGCCCGTGATACATCAAGATCGTGACATCTCAAGAACATGAGAGAGAGATAGAGAGAGAGAGAGATTAAACACATAGCTACTGGTACAAACCCTTAGCCCCGAGGGTGGACTACTCCCTCCTCATCGTGGTGGCCTCCCGGATGATGAAGATGGCCACCGGAGATGATTCTCCCATTCGGCAGGGTGCCGGAAAGGGTCTAGATTGGTTTTCGATGGCTACAGATCCTTACGGCGGCGGAACTTATGATCTAGGTTAACCCCGAGGGTTTTCGGAATATTTGGGAAATTATAGGGTAAAGAGGGGGTGCGGGAGGCCACCGAGGTGGGCTCAACCCACCTGGGCGTGCCTAGGCCCCCAAGAGCGCCCTGGTGGGTTGTGCCCCCCTCGGGGCACCCCCGGGTGCTTCTCTGGCCCACTGGTGGTCTTCTGGTCCATAAAAAATCCACAAAAAGTTCCACGGTGTTTGGACTCCGTTTGATATTGATTTCATGCGATGTAAAAAACAAGCAAAAAACAGCAACTGGCACTAGGCAGTGGGTCAATAGGTTAGTCCCAAAAAATGATATAAAGTTGATATAAATTGATTGTGAAACATCCAAGAATGATAATAAAATAGCATGAATACTTCATAACTTATAGATACGTTGGAGACGTATCAAGGGAGTACTTGAATAAGAATTTTTCAATGAAAGACCTCAGTGAAGCTACTTATGTATTGGGCATCAAGATCTATAGAGATAAATCAAGAGCTTAATAGGACTTTCACAAAACACATACCTTGACGAAGTTTTTGAAGAAGTTCAAAATGCATGGATCAGTCAAAGAAAGGGTTCTTGCCTGTATTGCAAGGTATGAAGTTGAGTAAGACTCAAAACCCGACCACGACAGAAGATAGAGAGAGAATGGAAGTCATTCCCTATGTCTCAGCCATAGGTTCTATAAAGTATGCCATGCTATGTACCAGACCTATTGTGTACCTTGCCATGAGTTTGGCAAGGGGGTACAATAGTGATCTAGGAGTAGATCACTGGATAGCGGTCCAAATTTATCCTTAGTTACCTAAGAGGGCTATGGAGATATTTCTCGGATATGGAGATGATAAAGAGTTCATCGTAAAGGGTTATGCAAATGCAAGCTTTGACACCGATTCGGATGACTTAGAGTCTCAATCTAGATACATATCGATAGTGGGAGAAATTAGCTAGAGTAGCACCATGCAGAGCATTGTAGACATAGAAATTTGCAAGATACATATGGGTATTAATGTGACAGACCCGTTGACTAAACTTCTCTCACAAGCAAAACATGATCACACCTTAGTATTCTTTGGGTGTTAATCACATGGCGATGTGAACTAGATTATTGACTCTAGTAAACCCTTTGGGTGTTGGTCACATGGCGATGTGAACTATGGGTGTTAATCACATGACGATATGAACTATTGGTGTTAAATCACATGGCGATGTGAACTAGATTATTGACTCTAGTGCAAGTGGGAGACTGAAGGAAATATGCCCTAGAGGCAATAATAAAGTTGTTATTTTATATTTCCTTATTCATGATAAAGGTTTATTATTCATGCTAGAATTGTATTGATCGGAAACTTAAATACATGTGTGAATACATAAAAAAATACCGTGTCCCTAGTAAGCCTCTACTAGACTAGCTTGTTGATCAAAGATGGTTAAGGTTTCCTAACCATGGACATGTGTTGTCATTTGATAACGGGATCACATCATTAGGAGAATGATGTGATGGACAAGACCCACCCGTTAGCTTAGCATAATAATTGTTCAGTTTATTGCTATTGCTTTCTTCATGTCAAATACTTATTCCTTCGACTATGAGATTATGCAACTCCTGGATACCGGAGGAATACCTTGTGTGCTATGAAACATCGCAATGTAACTGGGTGATCATAAAGATGCTCTACAGGTATCTCTGAGGGTGTTTGTTGAGTTCGCATAGATCGAGATTAGGATTTGTCACTCCGAGTATCGGAGAGGTATCTTTGGGCCCTCTCGGTAATACACATCATAAGCTTGCAAGCAAGTGACTAAGGAGTTAGTTACAAGGGGATGTATTACAGAACGAGTAAACAGACTTGCCGGTAACGAGATTGAACTAGGTATAGAGATACCGATGATCGAATCTCGGGCAAGTAACATACCGGTGGACAAAGGAATTACGTATGTTGTCATAACGGTTCGACCGATAAAGATCTTCGTAGAATATGTAGGAGCCAATATGGGCATCCAGGTTCTGCTATTGGTTATTGACCAGAGAGGTGTCTCGGTCATGTCTACATAGTTCTCAAACCCGTAGGATCCGCACGCTTAATGTTCGATGGCGATATAGTATTATGTGAGTTATGTGATTTGGTGACCGAGTGTTGTTCGGAGTCCTAGATGAGATCGCGGAGGAGTCTCTAAATGGTCGAGAGGTAAATATTGATATATAGGATGATGGTATTCGGGCACCAGAAGTGTTTCAGAGAGTACCAGGTACTTATCGGGTCACCGGAAAGGAGTTTCGGGCACCCCCGGCAAAGATATGGGCCTAATGGGCCACAGGGGGGACATACCAGCACCTGGTGCGCCCCTTCTTTGGACAACAGGCCCTAAGGGAAGGAAAGGGGGGAGGGCTATCCCCTCATGCCTTTCCCTCTCATGGGAGAAAGGAAAGGGGGGTGGGCGCCACCCTCCCCTGCCTTTCCCCGCACCTATATAAGGCAGGGGAGCGTGGCTTGGGAGGGACTCCAAGCCTCCTTTGGCTGCTCCCCTCTCCCTCCCACCGGGGCGCCTAGCACACCCCAGATAATTGCTTAGCCGTGTACGGCGGCCCCTCCACCGTTTACACCCCCGGTCATATTTTCGTAGTGCTTAGGCGAAGCCCCGCGGAGATAACTTCACCGTCACCGTCACTACGCCGTCGTGCTGCCGGAACTCATCCACTACCTCGTTGTCTTGCTGGATCAAGAAGTCAGAGGACGTCATCGAGCTAAACGTGTGTTGAACGCGGAGGTGACGCACGTTTGGTACTTGATCAGTTGGAGTGCGAAGAAGTTCGACTACATCAACCGCGTTGTTAAACGCTTCCGCTTATGGTCTGCGAGGGTACGTAGACACACTCTCCCCTCTCGTTGCTATGCATCTCCTTGATAGATCTTGCATGGGCGTAGAAATTTTTTTGTTTTCCATGCAATGTTTCCCAACACATGCGTGGTATCCCTTGTTTGTCTATCCTGAAAGGTTACTAAGAGCAGGCCAATCATTGATGGTGACAAACAGCAACGCATGTAGGTCAAATTCCCGCTGTTTGTGCTCATCCCACACATGTACACCTTTTCCATTCCACAGCTGCAGAAGTTCTTCAACTAATGGCCTTAGATACACATCAATGTCATTGCCGGGTTGCTCAGGGCCTTGGATGAGCACTGACATCATAATGAGCTTCTGCTTCATGCACAACCAAGGATGAAGGTTATAGATACATAGAGTCACGGGCCAGGTGTTATGATTGCTGCTCTGCTCCCCAAAAGGATTAATTCCATCTACACTTAAACCAAACCATACGTTCCTTGCGTCACCTGCAAAGCCCCCCTACTTTCTCTCGATTTTTCTCCACTACGACCCATCAGCGGGTGCTCTCAACTTCTCGTCTTTCTCACGGTCTTCCTTCTGTCATCGCATCAACTTGGCATGCTCTTTGTTTCTGAACAAACGTTTCAACCGTGGTATTATAGGACCATACCACATCACCTTGGTAGGAACCCTCTTCCTAGGGCGCTCGCCCTCAACATCACGACGATCATCTCGTTTGATCTTATACCGCAATGCACCGCATATCGGGCATGCATTCAAATTCTCATACTCCTCACCATGGTAGAGGATGCAATCATTAGGGCATGCATGTATCTTCTGCACCTCCAATCCTAGAGGGCAGAGAACCTACTTTGCTTCGTATGTACTGTTAGGAAATTCGTTATCCTTTGGAAGCTTCTTCTTCATTATTTTCAGCAGCTTCCCAAATTCCTTGTTAGATACACCATTGTCTGCCTTCCATTGCAGGAATTCCAGTGTGGTACCGAGCTTTGTGTTGTCATCTTCGTAATTTGGGTACAACACTTTTTTGTGATCCTCTAACATGCGCTCGAACTTCACCTTCTCCCTTTCACTTTCGCATTCTCTTTGTGCATCAACAATGACCCGGCGAAGATCATCATCAGGCACATCTGGTGCCTCTTGATCTTCAGCGTCCCCCGTTGCAGTATCACCGTATTCAGGGAACATAGGATAGTTGTCATCATCCTCTTCTTCATTGTCTTCCATCATAGCCCCTCTTTCTCCGTGCTTGGTCCAGACATTATAGTTTGGCATGAAACCCTTCTCAGGCAGGTGAAAGTGAAGGGTTTTCGGGGAAGAGTAATCATTCGTATTCCCGCAGACAGTACATGGACAATACATAAAACCATTCCGCTTGTTTGACTCAGCCACTTGGAGAAAATTATGCAGGCCGTCAATGTACTTGGAGGTGCGTCGGTGCACGTACATCCATTGTCGGTTCATCTGCGTACATTATATAATTAAGTGTATCAAAAGCCATTACAGAACATCTGTTGGGGAACGTAGAAGAATTTTAAAATTTTCTACGCATCACCAAGATCAATCTATGGAGTCATCTAGCAACAAGGGAGAGGAGAGTGCACCTACATACCCTTGTAGATCGCGAGCGGAAGCGTTCAAGAGAACGGGGTTGATGGAGTCGTACTCGTCGTGATCCAAATCATCGATGACCTAGCGCCGAACGGACGGCACCTCCGCGTTCAACACACGTACGGTTGGGAAGATGTCTCCTCCAACTTGATCCAGCAAGGGGGAAGGAGAGGTTGATGGAGATCCAGCAGCACGACGGCGTGGTGGTGGAAGCAACGGTGATCTCGGCAGGGCTTCGCCAAGCTCAGGGAGAGGGAGGAGTGTCACGGGAGGGAGAGGGAGGCGCCAGGGGCTAGGGTGCGGCTGCCCTCCCTCCCCCCCACTATATATAGGACCCCTAGGGGGCAGCGGCCCTAGGAGATGCAATCTCCAAGGGGGGCGGCGGCCAAGGGGGGTGGAGTGCCCCCCAAGCCAAGTGGGGCGCCCCCACCCCTAGGGTTTCCAACCCTAGGCAGAGGGGAGGCCCATGGGGGGCACACCAGCCCACTAGGGGCTGGTTCCCCTCCCACTTCAGCCCATGGGGCCCTCCGGGATAGGTGGCCCCACCCGGTGGACCCCCGGGACCCTTCCAGTGGTCCCGGTACAATACCGATTACCCCAAAACTTTCCCGATGGCCGAAACTTAACTTCCTATATATAAATCTTCACCTCCGGGCCATTCCGAAACTCCTTGTGACGTCCGGGATCTCATCCGGGACTCCGAACAACTTTCGGGTTACCATATGCTAATATCTCAACAACCCAGGCATCACCAACCTTAAGTGTGTAGACCCTATGGGTTCGGGAGACATGCAGACATGACCGAGACGACTCTCTGGTCAATAACCAACAGCGGGATCTGGATACCCATGTTGGCTCCCACATGCTCCTCGATGATCTCATCGGATGAACCACGATGTCGAGGATTCGATCAATCCCGTATACAATTCCCTTTATCAATCGGTATGTTACTTGCCCGAGACTCGATCGTCGGTATCCCAATACCTCGTTCAATCTCATTACTGGCAAGTCACTTTACTCGTACCGTAATGCATGACCCAGTGATCACATTGAGCTCATTATGATGATGCATTACCGAGTGGGCCCAGAGATACCTCTCCGTCATACGGAGTGACAAATCCCAGTCTCGATTCGTGCCAACCCAACAAACACTTTCGGAGATACCTGTAGTGCACCTTTATAGTCACCTAGTTATGTTGTGACGTTTGGTACACACAAAGCACTGCTACGGTATCCGGGGGTTGCACAATCTCATGGTCTAAGGAAATGATACTTGACATTTGGAAAATCTATAGCAAAGGGAACTACACGATCTTTAAGCTATGCTTAGGATTGGGTCTTGTCCATCACATCATTCTCCTAATGATGTGATCCCGTTATCAACGAGCTAGTCAACTAGAGGCTCACTAGGGACGTGTTGTGGTCTATGTATTCACACATGTATTACAATTTCCGGATAACACAATTATAGCATGAACAATAGACAATTATCACGAACAAGGAAATATAATAATAACCATTTTATTATTGCCTCTAGGGCATATTTCCAACAGTCTCCCACTTGCACTAGAGTCAATAACCTAGTTACATTGTGATGAATCGAACACCCATGCAGTTCTGGTGTTGATCATGTTTTGCTCTAGGGAGAGGTTTAGTCAACGGATCTGCCACATTCAGGTCCGTATGTACTTTACAAATATCTATGTCTCCATTTTGAACACTTTCACGAATGGAGTTGAAGCGACGCTTGATATGCCTAGTCTTCCTGTGAAACCTGGGCTCCTTGGCAAGGGCAATAGCTCCAGTGTTGTCACAGAAGAGAGTCATCGGGCCTGACGCATTGGGTATGACTCCTAGGTAGGTAATGAACTCCTTCACCCAGATTGCTTCTTGTGCTGCCTCCGAGGCTGCCATGTACTCCGCTTCACATGTAGATCCCGCCACAACGCTTTGCTTGCAACTGCACCAGCTTACTGCCCCACCATTCAAAATATACACGTATCCGGTTTGTGACTTAGAGTCATCCAGATCTGTGTCGAAGCTAGCATCGACATAACCCTTTACGACGAGCTCTTTGTCACCTCCATAAACGAGAAACATATCCTTAGTCCTCTTCAGGTACTTCAGGATATTCTTGACCGCTGTCCAGTGTTCCATACCGGGATTACTTTGGTACCTTCCTACCAAACTTACGGCAAGGTTTACATCAGGTCTGGTACACAGCATAGCATACATGATAGACCCTATGGCTGAGGCATAGGGGACGACACTCATCTTTTCTCTATCTTCTGTCATGGTCGGGCATTGAGCCGTGCTCAATCTCGTACCTTGCAATACAGGCAAGAACCCCTTCTTTGACTGATCCATATTGAACTTCTTCAATATGTTGTCAAGGTACGTACTCTGTGAAAGACCAATGAGGCGTCTCGATCTATCTCTATAGATCTTGATGCCTAATATGTAAGCAGCTTCTCCAAGATCCTTCATTGAAAAACACTTGTTCAAGTAGGCCTTTATGCTTTCCAAGAATTCTATATCATTTCCCATCAACAATATGTCATCCACATACAATATGAGAAATGCTACAGAGCTCCCACTCACTTTCTTGTAAATGCAAGCTTCTCCATAAGTCTGCGTAAACCCAAACGCTTTGATCATCTCATCAAAACAAATGTTCCAACTCCGAGATGCTTGCACCAGCCCATAGATCGAGCGTTGGAGCTTGCACACCTTGTCAGCATTCTTAGGATTGACAAAACCTTCTGGCTGCATCATATACAATTCTTCCTTAAGGAAACCATTAAGGAATGCCGTTTTGACGTCCATTTGCCATATCTCATAATCATAGAATGCGGCAATTGCTAACATGATTCGTACGGACTTCAGCTTCGCTACGGGTGAGAAAGTCTCATCGTAGTCAACCCCTTGAACTTGTCGATAACCCTTAGCGACAAGCCGAGCTTTATAGATGGTTACATTACCATCCGCGTCTGTCTTCTTCTTAAAGATCCATTTATTTTCTATGGCTCGCCGATCATCGGGCAAGTCAGTCAAAGTCCATACTTCGTTTTCATACATGGATCCTATCTCGGATTCATGGCTTCCATCCATTTGTCGGAATCTGGGCCCGCCATCGCTTCTTCATAGTTCGAAGGTTCACCGTTGTCTAACAACATGATTTCCAAGACAGGGTTGCCGTACCACTCTGGTGCGGAACGTGTCCTTGTGGACTTACGAAGTTCAGTAGCAACTTGATCTGAAGTTGCATGATCATCATCATTAACTTCCTCTCTAGTCGGTGCAGGCACCTCAGGAACATTTTCTTGAGCTGCGCCACTTACCGGTTCAAGAGGTAATACTTCATCGAGTTCTACTTTCCTCCCACTTATTTCTTTCGAGAGAAACTCTTTCTCTAGAAAGGATCCATTCTTGGCAACAAAGATCTTGCCTTCGGATCTGAGGTAGAAGGTATACCCAATAGTTTCTTTAGGGTATCCTATGAAGACGCATTTTTCCGATCTGGGTTCAAGCTTTTCAGGTTGAAGTTTCTTGACATAAGCATCGCATCCCCAAACTTTTAGAAACGACAGCTTAGGTTTCTTCCCAAACCATAATTCATATGGTGTCGTCTCAACGGATTTCGACGGAGCCCTATTTAAAGTGAATGCGACAGTCTCTAAAGCATAGCCCCAAAATGGCATCGGTAGATCAGTAAGAGACATCATAGATCGCACCATATCCAATAGAGTGCGATTATGACGTTCGGACACACCATTACACTGAGGTGTTCCAGGCGGCGTGAGTTGTGAAACTATTCCACATTTCCTTAAGTGTGTGCCAAATTCGTGACTCAAGTATTCTCCCCACCGATCTGATCGCAAGAACTTGATTTTTCCTGTCACGTTGATTCTCAACCTCACTCTGAAATTCCTTGAACCTTTCAAGGGTCTCAGACTTGTGTCTCATTAAGTAGACATACCCATATCTACTCAAGTCATCAGTGAGGGTGAGAACATAACGATAGCCACCGTGAGCCTCAACACTCATTGGACCGCACACATCAGTATGTATGATTTCCAATAAGTTGGTTGCTCGCTCCATTGTTCCTGAGAACGGAGTCTTGGTCATTTTACCCATGAGGCATGGTTCGCACGTGTAATGATTCGTAATCAAGGGACTCCAAAAGTCCATCTGCATGGAGCTTCTTCATGCGTTTGACACCTATGTGACCAAGGTGGCAGTGCCACAAGTATGTGGGACTATCATTATCAACCTTGCATCTTTTGGTATTCACACTATGAATATGTGTAACATTACGCTCGAGATTCATTAAGAATAAACCATTCACCAACGGAGCATGACCATAAAACATATCTCTCATATAAATAGAACAACCATTATTCTCGGATTTAAATGAGTAGCCATCTCGAATTAAACAAGATCCTGATACAATGTTCATGCTCAAAGCTGGTACTAAATAACAATTATTGAGGTTTAAAACTAATCTCGTAGGTAAATGTAGAGGTAGCGTGCTGACGGCAATCACATCGACCATGGAACCATTCCCGACGCGCATCGTCACCTCGTCCTTCGCCAGTCTCCGCTTATTCCGCAGCTCCTGCTTTGAGTTACAAATGTGAGCAACCGCACCGGTATCAAATACCCAAGAGCTACTACGAGTACTGGTAAGGTACACATCAATTACATGTATATCGCATATACCTTTAGTGTTGCCGGCCTTCTTGTCCGCTAAGTATTTGGGGCAGTTCCGCTTCTAGTGACCACTTCCCTTGCAATAAAAACACTCAGTCTCAGGCTTGGCCCATTCTTTGACTTCTTCCCGGCAGCTTGCTTACCGGGCGCGGCAACTCCCTTGCCGTCCTTCTTGAAGTTCTTTTTACCCTTGCCTTTCTTGAACTTGGTGGTTTTATTCACCATCAACACTTGATGTTCCTTTTTGACTTCCACCTCCGCTGATTTCAGCATTGAACATACCTCAGGAATGGTCTTTTCCGTCCCCTGCATATTGAAGTTCATCACAAAGCTCTTGTAGCTCGGTGGAAGCAACTGAAGGATTCTGTCAATGACCGCGTCATCCGGGAGATTAACTCCCAGCTGAGTCAAGCGGTTATGCAACCCAGACATTTTGAGTATGTGCTCACTGACAGAACTATTTTCCTCCATCTTACAACTGAAGAACTTGTCGGAGACTTCATATCTCTCGACCCGGGCATGAGCTTGGAAAACCATTTTTAGCTCTTCAAACATCTCATATGCTCCATGTCTCTCAAAACGCTTTTGGAGCCCCGGTTCTAAGCTGTAAAGCATGCCGCACTGAACGAGGGAGTAATCAGCAGCACATGACTGCCAAGCGTTCATAACGTCTTGGTTCTTTGGGATGGGTGCGTCACCTAGCGGTGCTTCTAGGACATAATCTTTCTTGGCAGTTGTCTGTGTCAAAACCGGCAGATCTCGGGTAGGGGGTCCCGAACTGTGCGTCTAGGCTGGATGGTAACAGGAGGCAAGGGACACGAAGTTTTACCCAGGTTCGGTCCCTCTCGATGGAGGTAAAACCCTACGTCCTGCTTGATTAATATTGATGATATGGGTAGTACAAGAGTAGATCTACCACGAGATCGAGGAGGCTAAACCCTAGAAGCTAGCCTATGGTATGATTGTTGATGTGTATGTTGTCCTACGGACTAAAACCCTTTGGTTTATATAGAAACCGGGTAGGTTTAGGGTTACACAAAGTCGGTTACAATGGTAGGAGATCTGCATATCCGTATCGCCAAGCTTGCCTTCCACGCCAAGGAAAGTCCCTCCCGGACACGGGACGAAGTCTTCAATCTTGTATCTTCATAGTCCAGGAGTCTGGCTGAAGGTATAGTCCGGCTATCCGAACACCCCCTAATCCAGGACTCCCTCAGTAGCCCCTGAACCAGGCTTCAATGACGACGAGTCCGGCGCGCATATTTTCTTCGGCATTGCAAGGCGGGTTCCTCCTCCAAGTACTTCATAGAAGATTTTGAACACAAAGATAGTGTCCGGCTCTGCAAAATAAGTTTCCACATATTGCCATAGAGAGAATAATATTTACACAAATCTAATCTGCTGACGTATTCTGTAGCGTGGCATCACACCACGTCCAAGCTTTTATTCGAACCGTTTTACTGTTCCATCTCAGCGCGTTATGCGAGGCGGTTTTCTTGGCACGTCTTGTTAAAGCAGAGATCGTGTCCCCTTATTCCAGGAATCTCATCAATACGGGCGTGGGTAACCCAACCGCTTCTAGGACTCCTAGATTATAGGCAAGTCCAAGCGGACACGGAGAGGACACTTGATATTCACCCTCTTTATAAAGGGGACAAGGCTTTTATTTTTCCCTCCCGTGCTCAATCGAACCCTTCCCCCACCTCAAGCTCAAACGCCTGAAGTTCGGGTCAAGTGCTCCAAACCTTCAGTCATGTCCGGATCTAGCCTTCAAGGTCGATGGGTGCCTTCCTCCGTCACAGAAGAAGACATCAAAAAGTTGAGGGAGGCCAGATATCTGACCGCCAAGATTTTGCATCGGCTACCTCCCCGAGGGCAGGCCATCCCCACCCTCGAACCCAACAAGAACGTCGTGTTCGTCTCCCACTTCCTCCGAGGTCTAGGCCTTGCTCTGGATCCTTTCGTAAGGGGTTTGATGTTTTACTACGGGCTAGACTTCCATGATCTAGCTCCGGACTCCTTTCTTCATATCACGACATTTATTGTCGTGTGCGAGGCCTTCCTCCGGGTTACCCTCACTTTGGCCTATGGCTCAAGACCTTTGAAGTGAAGCCGAAGTTGGTCGAGGGGGAGCATGCAGCGTGTGGAGGTGCCTCAATACGCAAGATGACGAGAGTTCCGCGGCCCAAAGGTTCCATCCCAGAGGTGTCTGAATTGTGGCAACAGGAGTGGTTCTACATCACGGCTCCTAGAAGTGCCAAGTGGGCGGTCCCCCTGTTTTCTGCTCGGGCCCCCCACCACAACTGATGTCATGGATCAGCAGAGGTCTGAGCTGGGGGCCAGCCAAGGACGTGCCTATACTGCAAGGCCGCATCCGAGATCTCTTCAATGGAGATTTCAGTTTGGTTGCGGTGATACAGGTTATGCTGGTTCGTCAAGTCCAGCCTTGCAAACGCCGGCCTCTTCGTCTGTGGGAGTTCAATCCCGAGGGACCGCATGCCATTCAAAATTTTCTCGGCCTGACGCACGAGGAGATGTACAAATCATTCTTCGGACCTCAGACGGAGTGTCCGGAAATCACCGAGGACGTGGGCCTGAGTAGTAACCGCACCGCCGAACAGGTAAGGCATCTTCTGGCCGAACATACTTTCTCTACTTTGTTACGAAGTTATCTCTGAGAGTTCGCTTTTTGACCAGGACTGGCTAACAAAGGCGAAGTTTATTCGGTGTTCGGCCCCCCTCCCTGAGGGTTTGGAAAATCCGGTATTGGAAAAGATGCTCCAGACCGCACCTTGCCCGGAGCCCTTGAAGGAAGATACTGTGGAGGATAATGCGGGCGGACACGGGCCCCCAACGCTGCCCATTCTAGCCGAGGGAGCAAGCGTCTCCATAAGGGAAGGCGACCAGAAGAGGAAAAGGACTACGCCTAGGGATTCGGAAGCCGAAGCTTCCAAACAGGAGAAGAAGTCTCCCACAGAGGGTCCCACCTTGGGGGGCGTTGTTGCCGCACAAAGTCCGCGGGGGGATCAATCCTCCCACGAGTCGTAAGTGACCCGAAATACCTTTGATAGTACAGATATGCCATCTTTTTCTTCTGAGAAGATAACCACCGCATATATTTTTGCAGTTCGGGCCTTAGCCCCTCTCAAATGAGCTCATCTTTGGGGGATCTTCTTCCAGATATGATGGAGAGCGAAACGCCTCCTCCGGACTCCTCTGCTCTGGAAGCGAGCGACCCTGAAGTGTCGTCGCGGAGGGCCTCTCCGTGTCCGGTGAGGCTAGAAGATAATCCCGTTGACCCCCGAAGCTCCCAATGTCCGGCTCCCGAAGAGAGCAGACAAAAGAGTCTGGCACCGTCTAGTGTGTGATCGGATGTTCTGAGGGAGTTGGTGGGGCGAGCGGCCATCTCAGATGAACACCCTGTGCTAATGAATACGGCGATGGAATATCGTCCGCCGAAAGCGGATTGCATGAAGCTTTTATGAGTCTACTGACAGGCTTTGAGGTACGTAAAAGAATGTATGATAGTCCTGCACATGCTAGGTGTGCCCTGTGTAGATAGTAGCCCCTGAGACTCTGGTTGTCGTCGGAAACAATGACGAACAGAGGATCATATTCCCAGGTAATAACCATACTGCCTCTATGTGTAGGTGATGGAAGCTCCGGTGGCTAGCCAGACTAGCGAGTTTGCCCATTTAGAACGGTAGTTGGATGCGGCAGACGCCGACATCGAGCTTGTTAACAAAAGGCTTGACGAGGAACAGGGTAAGTGTCAATATCTGGTAAATGCCACATAGGAAGAGCAGCATGATGCCAGTATCTTAAATATGTTGTGACTGCAGATGGAGCTGCCACCGTTGAAGCCTTGCGGGCAGAACTTGCCCGAGCCAAGGAACAAGCGAGGTTAGGTAATGCGGCTGCTGTGAAGGCGGCCGAAGAGTTGCAAGCCGAGAAGGCCGCGCATGGCGAGACCCGAGACAAGATGGCCAAGATGGCTGTGGAATTAAAAGCCACCGCCGACCGTTGTCGGGTTCTCGAAAAGGAAAACCAAGCGAAGGCATCGGACCTTGAGAAGGCTGCTGCGACGAAAAAGGATCTCCGCTCTGCTATGAGGGCAAAGAAGGAGGAGCTGCGGGAAGCCGGGGATATTGTAGCTGGGAAATCCTTTATGTTGCAGAGGAAATTCGGAGATCCATGGTATGCCCCTCTGGATCGGCTGTGGAGTTCGGAGGATGTGTATATGGATTTGGCGGCGAGCGCTGCCGATGCGGCCAAGTACTTCCAGGGTCAGACGGGCCGTGGAGTTGACCAGCTGTTTTGGAGACAATTCCATTCTCCCGAGCGTCCACTTTCATTGACTGACCAATTAGCCGAATGGGCCAAACTAAACAGGTTGTCCGGACTCTCTATGAGGTCTATTGTGGATCAGCTGTGGCCGGGAAGGTCAAAACCGAACAGCTATTTCAGCTTGGTGCAGAAGTTCCTTGATGTGGTGCCGCGCATTAATGCGATGAAGAGGTCGGCATGCATAGAGGGCGCACGGATGGCCTTTGCCCGTGTTTAGGCATACTGGGCGGAGATGGATGCTACCAGTGTTGCAGTGCGGGATTCGGCTATAGGTCGAAAGGCTGTTGAGCACTATTTTGAAGAAGTTCTTGAGGGTGCCCGTTTGATAGAGACCCAGTGCTCGAAAAATATTATGTTTGAGTGATATGTAATCTCATTGTAAGCGAAATGCTTTTATAAATTTTTATAAGGCTATTTTTATACTTTTGCCTGAAAGTAATATGATGCCTCCTGGGCGGCCGTTTATGTATACATGTGTATAACCTGAAAGATTGCAGTCGTTGGCTTCAGCCCCCATGCATATAATGCGGAGGTGCTCGCAAAAACACGCGTTCACACTTAACCCAACGTCTTGGTCCTATTAAGGAGGTGATAGCGGAGCGAGCGAGGCAACCAGACTATAATGCTTTAGCACTTTCACTTAGCCATAGGAGTTTGACAGTGGGGCTACTAGATAGCCCCTGGTAGCTCCGCACTCTCCCGGTTCCGGGGTGTGTACATGCCTGGCCGGAAATGGCCCTTTCATTAAGGCGGAGGAATTCTAACATTCCCACAGGTCATCGAGTGGTTGACCAGTCTCACGCTATATCATGACAGTCAGTTTTTGGCTTTCTCTACTGAGGTGCTCATCCGGATGAACCAGGGCACAATCGCAGTAGTTCTCCTGGTGCTACCTTAGCCGGTAAAGCGAAACGTAAGGCACCAAAACACAGGAGCCGGGAAAACCCAACATTTGACCAAAGACAATGATTCGGAGATGATGCATATAGGGCCAAACTCACGACGCCGAACACTCCCTAAGGTATTCGGTCTTTGTGGTATAAACCGGGCCTAAATAATGGCCTTTGTAAGAAGCCCCTTGTGTCCAGGTACATGCATTGTTCTAGCGTGGCCACATGCCAAGACGCCAACATCCTTCTCAATGGTGGATATGTATCAACAAGAGACAGTAAAAAGGTTTACGCAGGGTCTTAATCTAAAAAGAATCCTTGGAGCGGGTCCCTGCTGCACGTCTGCGCCTGTGTCTCCGTTATGCCGTATCCTGGACGGGTGTAGCACGATGATCGTCTGTAAAAGAGAGGAAGTTAAGTGAAAAAGTTGTCGTGCAAAAAGATAGTTTTTAAAGAAACCATGTGTAATTCAAGATGATAAGAAATTGCCACTTGTCTGCGTGCGTTGAGCCCCTTGTATTGACAAATAGGGGTGTGACCACTTATTTCCGTATAAATAGCGGCGCCGGACTTGATTAGTTGTATCTGAGGTCTTGACGACCTATTGGATGCTTTCGTTTGTCCGGGCGCCTTTAGTGTGCGGTGGCCAAGGCAGCCTCACTCTCTTCGGCGCGCAGAGATCGCTTGATATTTCCGTGCACTGTAATGATGCCACGTGTACCGGGCATCTTGAGTGTGAGGGAGGCGTAGTGCGGTATTGCATTAAAGCGAGCGAAAGCTTCGCGTCCGAGCAGTGCTTGATAGCCACTTTGAAACGGAGCGATGTGGAAATTTAAATGCTCGCGACGGAAGTTATCGGGGGAGCCGAATATAACTTGTAGTAAGAGGGAGCCCGTACAATGAGCCCCTGGGCCTGGCGTTACTCCTTTAAAGGTAGTATTGCTATGGCGAATTTGTGTTGGGTCTAACCCCATCCTGCGGATTGTATCCTGATATATTAGGTTTAGGCTACTGCCGCCGTCCATCAAGACCCTTGTGAAGTGATATCCGCCAATTACTGGGTCTAATACCAGGGCAGCCCATCCTGCGTGTCGGATACTTGCTGAGTAATCACGATGGTCGAAAGTGACCGGTTGAGATGACCAGTGGCAGGACTTCGTAGTGATAGGCACTTGGGTATACTTTCCTGGGGGCGCCGTATTGTTTGTTCCCTTGATTATGTGTAACACGTTTACTGTTTTGACTTCTGGTGGAAATTTCTTTTGTTCCGCCGTGTCTTGCTTGGGAGGCTCGTCCTCGTCTTCACTTGGTGTATCCTCCCCCTTATGTACGGCGTTGAGCTTGCCGGACTGCTTGAAGACCCAACATTCTCTGTGGGTATGATTAGCAGGTTTACCAGGGGTACTATGGATCTGACATACTTGGTCCAGAATTTTGTTGAGGCTGGACAGTTCATCCCTGGTGCCTTTAGGCGGCTTTTGACCTGGCCGAGAGCTTTTGAATCCGGCATTTACTGCCGTGCCCTTCGTGTTGTCTTCTTTATTCCGGCATTTGTTATTGTTGTTGCGCCGTGATTTCCCATTTCCATCTCTAACTTCAGATGTACTGGGGTCGCTGGTGCTGCATCTGGCTAGCCAGCTGTCCTCCCCCGCGCAAAAGCGGGTCATGAGGTTTGTTAATGCGACCATCGTTCTCGGCTTGTTTTGGCCGAGGTGTCTGGCGAGCCACTCGTCACGGACGCTATGCTTGAAAGCTGCTAAGGCTTCAGCGTCCGGACAATCGACAATCTGGTTCTTTTTAGTAAGAAACCTGTTCCAAAGCTTTCGGGCTGACTCTCCGGGTTGTTGAGTTATATGACTCAAATCGTCCGCATTCGGAGGTCGGACATAAGTCCCTTGAAAATTTGCCCGAAAGGCGTCTTCGAGCTCTTCCCAACTTCCGATGGAGCTTTCAGGGAGTCCTTTGAGCCAGTGACGAGCTGGCCCTTTGAGCTTGAGGGGTAGGTACTTGATGGCGTGGAGATCATCTCCTCGGGCCATATGGATATGAAGGATGTAGTCCTCAATCCAGACCCCAGGGTCTATTGTTCCGTCGTATGCCTCTATGTTTACGGGCTTGAATCCTTCTGGAAATTCATGGTCCAGCACCTCATCGGTGAAACATAGGGGGTGTGCGGCACCCCTGTAGCTGGGTGTACTACGTTGTTCGGATGTTTGTTGTATTGCATTGTATGCTGGGGCGCGCTTGCGTGGTCCATAGATGGATCTTGTTACACCGTCCTTTGGGTGCGAGCCCTCGCATTGGTTGCGTGTTGTGTGGTGAGCGATGTTGTATGCCGCTCTGTATTGGTAGAGGGGTCGTCTATCCGACCAGGTGGCTGCTTCGATATTTGGTTGTGGGGGTTCTGAGGCCTCCTCATCGAATTCGGGTAGCAGCTTCCGCTTCGGGTAGCTCTTGAAGGGGCGATTGTCGCCGTACCTTGCTGCAGTGTTGAGTATTTTACTCCATCTGAATTGGAGTGTGTCTTGCGCGGCCTTGAGCCTTTGCTTCTGCTTTTTCAGGCTCCTCGCGGTGGCAACAAGCCTTTTACGGGCAGTCTGTTGCTCCGGGTGACTGTCCGGCGTTATGTCGTCCGGACCATTATCCTTGATAGGATTTGTTTGTTCGGTTTGATTATCTGGATTGCCGTTGTCCGGCAGCGGTTCACCCTACTCCAGCTGGGTCTGTGTGATCGCTATTTCTGTCGAGGCGGGATTTGGGGCGGCGCTTGCGTCGCTGCTTTGACTGATTTTCGAGGGAACAAGCCTTCGGTGCGTCCTTCCGCTCCTCGTCGTCATCTTTTGGTGCGTCCACCATGCATACGGCATATGATGAGGTGGCGTTCCAGGGCCCAATAGGCGCTGGTTCTTCATCGTCTCCTTCATCGGCGTCCATACCGTCGATGTCTCCGGAGTCGAAGTCGAGCATGTCGGTTAAATCGTCGACGGTGGCTACAAAGTGGGTGGTGGGTGGGCTTTGAATTTCTTCATCGTCCGCATCCCAATCTCGCTGACCATAGTCCGGCCAGGGCTCTCCTGATAAAGAGAGAGACTTCAATGACTTCAGGATATCGCCCAGAGGCGAGTGCTGAAAGACGTCCGCGGCAGTGAACTCCATGATTGGCGCCCAATCAGATTCGATCAGCAAGGACGCGGAGGGTTCGGAGTCCGGAGAGGAGTCCGGCTCCTTGGAGTCATGAGTCTCACAGAGTACGGGGCTGGTGCTTGGCTCAGTCGCCGTTGGGGTCGCAGCCCCCGAGGTGGCGTCCAACCGTCCATCCTCGATCGGCGCAGTTGGCTCCGAATTAAGAGTCGGAGCCAATGCGGGTGCGGCCTCCAGGGCACTGTTCGGCGGCAGAGCTAGATCATGCTCGTCGTGACAGTGCGGCGCGCTCGGCAGTGGCTCGAATCCATCGAAGATCAAGTCCCCGCGGATGTCAGCCGTGTAGTTAAAACTTCCAAATCTGACCTGACGGCCAGGGGCGTAGCTATCGATCTGCTCCAGATGGCCAAGCGAATTGGACCGCAGTGCGAAGCCGCCGAAGACGAAGATCTGTCCGGGGAGGAAGGTCTCACCCTGGACTGTATCGCTATTGATGATCGTAGGAGCCATCGAGCCTGACGGCGACGACACAGAGGAACTCTCAATGAAAGCACCAATGTCGGTGTCAAAACCGGCGGATCTCGGGTAGGGGGTCCCGAACTGTGCGTCTAGGTTGGATGGTAACAGGAGGCAAGGGACACGAAGTTTTACCCAGGTTCGGGCCCTCTCGATGGAGGTAAAACCCTACGTCCTGCTTGATTAATATTGATGATATGGGTAGTACAAGAGTAGATCTACCACGAGATCGAGGAGGCTAAACCCTAGAAGCTAGCCTATGGTATGATTGTTGATGTGTATGTTGTTCTACGGACTAAAACCCTTCGGTTTATATAGACACCGGGTAGGGTTAGGGTTACACAAAGTCGGTTACAATGGTAGGAGATGTGCATATCCGTATCGCCAAGCTTGCCTTCCACGCCAAGGAAAGTCCCTCCCGGACACGGGACGAAGTCTTCAATCTTGTATCTTCATAGTCCAGGAGTCCGGCTGAAGGTATAGTCCGGCTATCCGAACACCCCCTAATCCAGGACTCCCTCAGCAGCTATGAGGATGATCCTCAGGTTCCGGACCCAGTCCGTATAGTTGCCGCCATCGTCTTTCAGCTTGGTTTTCTCTAGGAACGCGTTGAAGTTGAGGGAAACATTAGCGTGGGCCATTTGATCTACAAGACATAGTGTAAAGATTTTAGACTAAATTCATGATAATTAAGTTCATATAATCAAATTATTCAATGAACTCCCACTCAGATAGACATCCCTCTAGTCATCTAAGTGAAACATGATCCGAGTCAACTAGGCTGTGTCCGATCATCACGTGAGACGGACTAGTCAACATCGGTGAACATCTTCATGTTGATCGTATCTTCTATACGACTCATGCTAGACCTTTCGGTCTTCCGTGTTCCGAGGCCATGTCTATACATGCTAGGCTCGTCAAGTCAACCTAAGTGTATTGCGTGTGTAAATCTGGCTTACACCCGTTGTATTCGAACGTTAGAATCTATCACACCCGATCATCACGTGGTGCTTCGAAACAACGAACCTTCGTAACGGTGCACAGTTAGGGGGAACACTTTCTTGAAATTATTACGAGGGATCGTCTTATTTAATCTATCATCGTTCTAAGCAAATAAGATTCAAAACATGATAAACATCACATGCAATCAAATAGTGACATGATATGGCCAATATCATTTGCTCCTTTTGATCTCCATCTTCGGGGCTTCATGATCATCGTTGTCACCGGCATGACACCATGATCTCCATCAGCGTGTCTTCTTGAAGTTGTCTCGTCATCTATTACTTCTACTACTATGGCTAACGCTTTAGCAATAAAGTAAAGTAATTACATGACGTTTATGTTGACACGCAGGTCATAAATAAATTAAGACAACTCCTATGGCTCATGCCGGTCGTCATACTCATCGACATGCAAGTCGTGATTCCTATTACAAGAACATGATCAATCTCATACATCACATATATCATTCATCACATCCTTTTGGCCATATCACATCACACGGCACATGCTGCAAAAACAAGTTAGACGTCCTCTAATTGTTGTTGCAAGTTTTTACGTGGCTGCTATAGGTTTCTAGCAAGAACGTTTCTTACCTACGCCAAAACCACAACGTGATATGCCAATTTCTATTTACCCTTCATAAGGACCCTTTTCACTGAATCCGATCCGACTAAAGTGGGAGAGACAGACACCCGCTAGCCACCTTATGCAACTAGTGCATGTCAATCGGTGGAACCAGTCTCACGTAAGCATATGTGTAAGGTCGGTCCGGGCCGCTTCATCCCACGATGCCGCTGAATCAAGATAAGACTAGTAACGGCAAGCAAATTGACAATATCCACGCCCACAACTGCTTTGTGCTCTACTCATGCATAGAAACTACGCATAGACCTAGCTCATGATGCCACTGTTGGGGAACGTAGCAGAATTTTAAAATTTTCTACGCATCACCAAGATCAATCTATGGAGTCATCTAGCAACGAGGGAGAGGAGAGTGCATCTACATACCCTTGTAGATCGCGAGCAGAAGCGTTCAAGAGAACGGGGTTGATGGAGTCGTACTCATCGTGATCCAAATCACCGATGACCTAGCGCCGAACGGACGCCACCTCCACGTTCAACACACGTACGGTTGGGAAGACGTCTCCTCCAACTTGATCCAGCAAGGGGGAAGGAGAGGTTGATGGAGATCCAGCAGCACGACGGCGTGGTGGTGGAAGCAACGGTGATCTCGGCAGGGCTTCGCCAAGCTCAGGGAGAGGGAGGAGTGTCACGGGAGGGAGAGGGAGGCGCCAGGGGCTAGGGTGTGGCTGCCCTCCCTCCCCCCACTATATATAGGACCCCTAGGGGGGCGCTGGCCCTAGGAGATGCAATCTCCAAGGGGGGCGGCGGCCAAAGGGGGTGGAGTGCCCCCCAAGCCAAGTAGGGCGCCCCCACCCCTAGGGTTTCCAACCCTAGGCACAGGGGAGGCCCATGGGGGGGCGCACCATCCCATTAGGGGCTGGTTCCCCTCCCACTTCAGCCCATGGGGCCCTCCAGGATAGGTGGCCCCACCCGGTGGACCCCCGGGACCCTTCCGGTGGTCCCGGTACAATACCGATTACCCCCGAAACTTTCCCGATGGCCGAAACTTAACTTCCTATATATAAATCTTCACCTTCGGACCATTCCGAAACTCCTCGTGATGTCCGGGATCTCATCCGGGACTCCGAACAACTTTCGGGTTACCGTATGCTAATATCTCAACAACCCTAGCGTCACCGAACCTTAAGTGTGTAGACCCTACAGGTTCGGGAGACATGCAGACATGACCGAGACGACTCTCTGGTCAATAACCAGCAGCGGGATCTGGATACCCATGTTGGCTCCCACATGCTCCTCGATGATCTCATCGGATGAACCACGATGTCGAGGATTCGATCAATCCCGTATACAATTCCCTTTGTTAATCGGTACGTTACTTGCCCGAGACTCGATCGTCGGTATCCCAATACCTCGTTCAATCTCGTTACCGGCAAGTCACTTTACTCGTACCGTAATGCATGATCCCGTGATCAACCACTTGGTCACATTGAGCTCATTATGATGATGCATTACCGAGTGGGCCCAGAGATACCTCTCCGTCATACGGAGTGACAAATCCCAGTCTCGATTCGTGCCAACCCAACAGACACTTTCGGAGATACCCGTAGTGCACCTTTATAGTCACCCAGTTACGTTGTGACGTTTGGTACACCCAAAGCACTCCTACGGTATCCGGGAGTTGCACGATCTCATGGTCTAAGGAAATGATACTTGACATTTGTAAAAGCTATAGCAAACGAACTACACGATCTTTAGGCTATGCTTAGGATTGGGTCTTGTCCATCACATCATTCTCCTAATGATGTGATCCCGTTATCAATGACATCCAATGTCCATAGTCAGGAAACCATGACTATCTTTTGATCAATGAGCTAGTCAACTAGAGGCTCACTAGGGACGTGTTGTGGTCTATGTATTCACACATGTATTACGATTTCCGGATAACACAATTATAGCATGAACAATAGACAATTATCACGAACAAGGAAATATAATAATAACCATTTTATTATTGCCTCTAGGGCATATTTCCAACAACATCATGAATAGAGAAGTGACCAAATTAACACAAGTTAATCATGACATTAAAACCAAAGTACACTAGTGATCAAATGTTATTACTGAAAAAATAAATACATAAAGTTCATACATAGTTCTCAAAGAACAACATACAGCTCTCTAGAGCATCTAATTAAAACATACATTGGAACTAACATAGAACTATGTAAAACATTTAAATGCAACAACAAATGCGATCAAAATCGCAACTAAGGTAACAATTGATCCAACAACACAATGATACCAAGCCTCATTATCAATGGCATATTTTCCAATCTTTCTAATCTTCAAGCGCATTGCATCCATTTGGATCTTGTGATCGTCGACGACATCGGAAACATGCAACTCCAATTTCATCTTCTCCTCTTCAATTCTTTTCAATTTTTCTTTCAAATAATTGTTTTCTTTTTCAACCAAATTTAACCTCTCGACAAGAGGGTCGGTTGGAATTTCCGGTTCACATACCTCCTAGATAAAAACATCTATGTCACATTGGTTGGCATAATTGTCATAAACACTAACTGAAACAAATAGTTATAAAAGATAATATAACACATCCGAATCATAGACCAGACAAGAGCCGACGGGGGCGGATACCAAAACCATGGCACTATATAATAACAAACAATAATAAAAGTAAGAAAATTATACAAGCAGCTATCTAAACCATACAAGTAAGAATGTTTTCTTTTACAAAGAAGATAAGAACAAGAGGCTCGCCACGGTGGTGTCGGGGATGAGATCAGCGCGGGCAATCAACGATGGTGAGGACGGGGATGGGACGGGACGGACCGCCAAACCTAGACAAATCTTGGGGAAAATGGAGCTTGGAGGTCGAGCTTGAAGAGGAGAAAGCTTAAGTGTGGATCAGGCATTTCATCGAACACCTCATGTGCATAGGAGGTGAGAGCAGAGCAGCACACAGCTCCCACACGCCGGCCGGCCAAAAAACAGAGGAGTGAGCGGGCAGGGGCGAGCATATATATAGGCATCTCTTTAGTCCCAGTTGGTGGCTAGAACCGGGACAGAAGACAGACCTTTAGTCCCGGTTCCAGCCACCAACCGGGACTAAAGGGGCTGCCGTAGGAGCGAGGACCTTTAGTCCCAGTTCATGTCTAGAACCGGGACTAAAGGGGCCAGACGAACCGGGACTAGTGCCTGCCGTGGCCCTGCCGGCTCCCTGGCCGCTTGAACCGGGACTGATGCACCCATTAGTCCCGGTTTGTAACTCGACCAGGACTAATGCTCTGATTTGACCAGGACCAAAGCCCTGTTTTCTACTAGTGATTGCCAGATATGGTCTGCCCCTTCTACTTTAGGCAACAATGTGATCACCCCATAGTTTAGCCGCTTCACATCAATCCGCCATGTGTGAAATCTAGGACCAACGTGAGGAATTGGGGACCCGCAATATTCCATAACTTCTTATAGAAGGTGACTAGAAAGCCGTCTAAGCTAGGGGCAGTATTAGAATGCATGGAACCAAGGTTATTAGCAATCTCATTCAAGGAGAACGAAGCGATCAGCGAAGGTTATCCCCACTATAAACCCTCCTGTCATGTTCCCATACTGATAAGAGCAGCGGTGCCATAGTTGGTTCAATCGATCCGAGAAGATTGCGATAGAAACCATAAATGTGTCCTCGAAGGTCACCCTCATCCGAAATAATCACCAAATCATCCTGAAGGAAATGAATCATGCATCGACGCCTCCTCCCATTGGCCACGACATGAAAGAACTCAGAACTAACATCCCATTCCACCACCCATTTTTGTTGGCCCCGCTGCTGCCAATACATTTCCTCGCACCTAAGAATGAAAATCATCTTGTCCTCCATTGCATATCTTCGAGCCCACTCATCATGTGTGACCCCCCCCCCCCGGGGTCAGCTATGCAGTTTAAATCTGCCAGCTTAGCAAGCAGTGTCTGTTTGCGGGCCTTTAGAGCACTCCCCACATTGGCCCCCACCCATCCCCTCGGTTATGTCGAAGTTGGCGAATACAATGTTGCCACATGTCCAAGGAATAACAAAAAAGGACCGCAACAATGCGGCGGGCGCGACCTAGCCCGCAACCAAATATCCACTACGCTGTCCACAAATCCCGGTTGTAGTAACCATTGTTTCTTGAAGAAGAACCTTTTCGATGATTGTCATGGTATTTCACCAAAACATAGGATTAGAGGACAATGATCGGATCCTAGGCGGGTTTCTACCGTGAGAGAGTACCTCGGGAACTTGCTCTCCCAATTGGTAGACACAAACACCCTATCCAGGACGCACCGCCCCACGTCGTCCCGGTTATTCCACCAGATGAACCTAGTGCCAATCATATGTAGCTCGATTAGCCCGAGTTCCGCAACCCAATCATTAGACATATCCACACTCCTCTGATTATTTATATGAAGATTGCTCTTACCCGTCGTCCCTCGGGTTAAGTTAAAATCCTAACGATCACAAAAGGGCATGTCACTGCTTGAATTTTTGTGTAGAGCTCACCTAAGAACTCGGCAGATCGGGCACTATCCACCAGTCCATGTACCAACAACAACTCCCATCTGAAGGCAATATTTTTTTTTTGAATTATCTATGCCAAGAAAAATTCTCCCCTGGTAAGTTTTTTGATTAAGTGCTGATAACTGTGGTCTTTAGAGGATGGAGAGAAGAGAGATTTTTGGGATCTTCAGAGAAACCTATCATGGTGGTGAAGCAGCTTCTGGATTGGGAGACAAGAGAATTTTGGCGGTCGTTGAAGCTGGTAAGAAATCCTTTCTTACGGGGGTAAGAGACAAAGAAGGGTGTGGTGGTGTGGGTGGCGTGGGGGGTTAATTGCTCGGCGCTTTTGGTTCGAGTGGTGGTGGTGCGGGGTCGTGGTGGGTTAAGTTTGAAGCACGTGACGGCTCGGCATCGCGATATGGGAATTGTTGATATCTATCGCTATACACATAATGATCGTCAGTTAGTCCGGTCCTCAAATTATATGATGAAATATTTGTGATGTTGTGTTGTATCGATATGGGGGGTATGTTGTGTACAACTAAGGAGGGAGACTTGTCGATGTTATCTCTAACTCAGACCCAAATAGTACTATATTTCTAACACACGGCAGCATCAGTGTGACCAATTGTCTCCTTAATCCTAACCTCCAAGGGAAACCCTGAGAAGCAGGCGATTGCCTCGGATACCACCATACCGATACGTGAGTAGCAGCTAGGGACATGGCGCGCGCACACGCCCAAAGCGGCTGGGACTGAGAGCATCAGCATCGTATGCTAAAGCCGGCTTTCGCCCCCCTCACATGCATGGGAGGTGGGTGCTTTCTGGGAGATTTGGAGATAGCAGCAGTGGCAATAAAGGGCCGGAGCAAGCATGATGTAATAAGCCGCTTTTTCTAGGGGCCAGCAAAGGCGACGGTAGAGCTGACCGACTGACCCCCACACCAGAGCCAGAGCCACATACTACCTCGTAATCTAATCCTGCCTGCAGCTGCTCTGCAGGGGAGGGTGCCTGCAGAAACCCGGATATCTCCTCGCTTTCTAGGATTCCTTTTCGGGAATTCGGGCGAGAATGGAAAATCCGCTCTTCTGTCCGTCCTCCCACGGGCATATGGTTGGCTGCGTATCTGCGCGCCCGAGATAAATAAGACCAGACGCGACCGTGATTTTCAAGTCAGTGCTACTCGACGGCTCAGTAAAGAAGAAATGATAACTGTACATTTCATCATTCACTCAATCACCGGGGTAAAGTCCTCTCAGTTGATTTTACAGATAAGCGAGATGGACTGTACGAAGATGCCAAGGACAGTGGAGAAGAAATGATGAATAGATAACCGAGCAATTCATCATTCGTTCAGTAACCGGGAAAGTCCTTTCAGCTGATTCTACAGATAAGCGAGACGGATCGGACGAAGAGGACAAGGAGAGAAAAGGAAATGGACAAAGTCCACTCCATTTCAATTTTATCCTCGTCTCCCCACAGGCACACGAACGCAGCGCAAAGCAGGAGCATGAGCTCGGAGGAGAATAAATTCTTCGCTTTGTTCTCCTAGCTCTGCTTTGCTCCTCCTTTCTTCTCCGCCCGAGCAGGCGAGCACCCGAGAGAAGGGCAGCAGCTCCCCCCTCCCGGCGGAAAGCTGGCCTTTGTACCCATCTTTCGTCCCCGAAAGCCTACGCGCCCCGCGCGCCTCTCCCATCGCCATGCTAGCTAGAGCTCCGCCTGCTTCCCGGAAGCTTCTCCGGTCGATATCTAGCCATGCACCGGCCACCACCACCAGCACCACGTACGTACGCCGGCACGCCTCCCGACGCACGCGCCGGGCGAGCGCTAGCCCATCTCCAGCTCCACCACCATCATCATCTCCATGATCTCCATGCATGCACAGCTCGCCTCGCCGCTTTGCCGCTTTCTGACAAAATTCCGCGCCCTTTTTGTCGACGGGCACTGAAAGAGAGGAGGAGGGGAGGGAGGAGGGGCGGGGAGGAAAAGGCCCAAAGCCCCGGGTGGGTGGGCGTGCCCGAGCCGAATCTTGGCATTTCTAGGGATTCTGATGAGGCTTTACGGTCTTTTGGCTTGCCGGCGAGGGGAGCGTGTCCTTGACGAGACCGACCCGCCACCACCCTGTGGGGAGGGGGAGAGAAGCTTCGGCGCTGCTTCCTCTGCTCATTGCCGCCGCTATTTATAGCCCACGTACGTAGTACGTGGTCATCACTTGCACAGCCAGCTCAGACTCCTACGCCGCCCACGTACCTCACTCACCTCAGGTGAAGCTAGCTAGTGAAGTGAGCTTAGGCAAGTCAAGTCCGTGATGGATTTGAAGAGGGTGCTGGACATCGTGGAGGAGGAGGTGGTGGACGGCGACGAGGAGGAGCTCGCCTCCCCGGACGCCAAGCGCCGGCGAACGCTTCTCAAGTGAGTGCATTCTTGCTTCTCTACAGAATGGTGTCAGGCTTTGAGTTTGCTTGGTTCTGACGATGCTTGGCACCTTTTGCTCTGTGCAGTAGTAGCTCGATGCAGGAGGCCATTGGCGCGCAGTACATGCAGAAGCATCTGCCCAAGCTGGAGCCCTTTCTGCGCCGAGTTGTAAGCACATTTCTCTCCATGTTTGTTTACTCTGCAGAACTCGCTTCTTCGGCAGCAATGCGCTGACTCTGTTGCGGATTCAGGTGCAGGAAGAAGTGCACAATGTTCTTATCCGCCACATCGATTCGGCTCACAGGTTAGTGCCTAAATACTACTGCTGTGTTTAGTGATTCAATCTTCTGTGAACAGTTACATGCTTCATTTACATGCTATCCAAGGTTACTACTAAGCACTACTAGCGACAATATTATGAAGCAGATATAACTCTGAAGATCATTTTCACTGTTGAATTTGCAATTTTAACAAAGTCGTTGCAAATAATATGGACCTGAATATACTACCCGTAATGCTGTTGAAAATCCTTTAAATTGCCACCATATGGTTGTTACAAACATTAGGCAGTGCAGTAGCGGTAGTCCCTTTTTAAACTTTATAGGGCTGCTAATTCTACTTTGGCCGAAAGTGTTAAGTTATAGGCTCCTTCCTGTTTTTCTGGCTAAATTTCTGCTCTGCATTACTCAGGCTTCCACTTCAGTTAAAGACGAGCAGCAAAAGATACAAGCTGCAGTTCCAGGGCAACCTGCCTCAGACCCTTTTCACGGGCAACAGGGTAGAAGCAGAGAACAAGCAGCCACTTCGAATTGTTCTCACCGACGCCGTCAACAACCAGCTGATCACCTCAGGCCCCTTGTCCTCCATGAAGGTGGAGCTCCTCGTTCTCGACGGCGACTTCAACGCCGACGAGCGCCTTGAGCACACCGAAAAGGAGTTCAGCGAGAGCATAGTCTTCGAGAGAGAAGGCAAGAGGCCGCTGCTGTCCGGTGAGGTGGTCATTGTGCTCGAGAAAGGCGTGGGCTCTGTCCGCGACATCTCCTTCACGGACAACTCTAGCTGGATCAGAAGCAGGAAGTTCAGGCTCGGCGCGAGGATGTCTCGCGCCAGCTCCATCGAAGAGAGGGTGCAGGAGGCTGTCAGCAATCCCTTCCTGGTGAAGGATCACCGTGGTGAAGGTTTGTGATTATTGATACTACATATTTTAACCAAACGAAATTATTGCAATCTTTTTTTCCCTTGTAGTCTAACTGACTGGTTGAACTTTTTACTTTTCAGTGTACAAGAAGCATCACCCTCCTGCGTTGGCTGACGACGTATGGCGTTTGGAAAAGATTGGGAAAGACGGCGTTTTCCACAAGAAGCTCGCTGACTTTGGCATCCACACCGTTCAGGACTTCCTCAGGAACTTGGTGATGGATCAATATGGACTGCGCGGCGTAAGAACCTGGACTGCCTCTTTTTTACAGAGTTTCACGTACTCTACAAACTATATATTCTCATCACGTGTGCCATTTTCAGTTGCTCGGCAGTGGGATGTCGAACAAAATGTGGGAGTCAACCGTGGAGCATGCCCGGGAGTGCGTCCTGGACGACAAGCTCTACTCCTACTGCAGCGAGCACGGGATCATCCTGCTCTTCAACTGCATCCATGAAATCATCGGGGTGGTGGTCGGGAGTAACTGCTTCTCCGTGAACGCCCTCACCGCAACGCAGAAGGTACTGCACTTCATTTCGGTCTGTGTCTCTCATGAACAATATGTGGGTCGTTCGTAAACATAACAGCATCGCGTTGCATGCAGGCGCTGGTGGTGAAGCTGCAGCAGGACGCCTACAAGTTCCCCGGCCGCATCGTGGAATTCAAGGTGCAGTCGCAGAGCGCCGACCAGTCGCCGACAGCGCCGGCGCCGCCGGGTCCAGCGAGCGCGCAGATGCCGGGCATTCCTCCTCAAGGTGGTCAGTCTTCTCCCACCAGGTGTTTGTTGGTTGGTTCCGTCCTAAGGCCGTAGCCCCCCATCATCTCACTCTTACTTTTGTTTCTTGTGTCTGATCAGGCGAGGCGAACCCACAGCCACAGGACCATGGCCTGCTGCCCCTCCACGATGCCGCCCTGGGCCTGGAGGATGTTCTGCACCAGCACCACCACCGCCACCACCATAGCGAGCCCTGGATCACCAATGGCTTCGACGCGACGAGGGACCCTTTCGACATGCTGCAGTTCAGTGGGCCGTCTCAGCCGTGCGGGCTGCTGCTCTCCAGCACCGGGGCGAGGTTGTGATCCATGCAGAGCCTCGCTAGCTGTGACTAACTGTCTGCTAAGTGCTAACACGTACTCGCATGTCGTTGCTGTTTCGTGGGTTGGGGTGATGCATGCAGAGAGAGAAGGCAATAAAAGTAGGTAGCGTGATAGGATTTGTAGGACATGGGGGTCTTGTAAAATGTGATATTACAAAGGCACTAATCTGGATTTTCTCCATGCTAGGAGCCTCGATCTCCTGTATGTGTAAAAGGTGCTTGCTGCTTAGACTTTATTTGGTTGTGTGTCAATTTTTCCCAAGGCAAAGGATGCCCCACTTGTAAGTTGTAACCTTTCTCTGTCCGCAAAGGACAGTGAAATGAAATAAACTTGTAATCTTTCTCAGCGTACGGAGGACATTTAAATGAAGTAAGCCTGAAATCTTTCTTGGAAACGACCACAACGGACGTGCCTATACTTGCTTTAGCGTACGGCGCCTCGCAGCTTTGCTCTCGTCCACGTGCCCGAGGTAATCCTAAAATTATTAAGCTCCCTAGGAATAGAGGCATAGAAGAGCTCCAAAGTCTTTCTTAGAAGTGGACCCCACATGTAAGGGTATGGTAGGGTCATGGGTCCTGCATGACAGTATCGAAATCCACATCCCATTAAAGCATTTTAAAAAGAATATTAATGTATTTTTGTGAATTTCCAAAAATGTTCACAATTTTAAAAACATTCTTGAATTAAAATAAATTTAATAAATTTTAAAATTCTTCATGATTAATAAAAAATATTTATGAGTTCTAAAAGACTGTTCATGAGTTTTATAATTGTTCATGATTTTTAGTAATAGTCAGAATTTTTTTAAATTTTTTTTAAATGTAAAAAATCATGGATTTTAAAAATATATTCACAATTTTTATATTTATTTTGAATTTTAAAAAATATTCAAGATTTTGAATTATGTTCCTGAATTTTTAAAATATTCATAAATTTATAAAAAAATCATGAATTGTATAAAATAAAAATAAAATAAATATAAAAATGAACAGGAAAGTAAAACATGGACAAAAGGGTAGACAAAAAAATAAAAAATAAAATGAAACCTTCCTACCTCAAGGACTGTCCTACATGACCAACCCAATACAGCCCGCGGGGGTCCGTGTTTGCTTGACCGCCTCCACAGTAAGCACGGAATGTGAATTGACATAATAAGTTTTGGGAGAAAATAGGCTTAATTTCAAAACCAAAGGACGGCGTTGTAAAGCGCATGTTATCCTCTAGTAGCTATGAAGTATCAAGTTATTAGAGTGACAATTGGTACAGATAGGGTCATTGCATACGGTTTAAAACCACACGAGCAGTCATGCACATGACTGGAGAAAACATGTGAATGGGTAGTCCGCTGCACACAAATTTCTAAAACAATGTGTGTGCGATGATTAAACAAATGCACATGGTCGAAAAATAAGCAAACATTTGTGACCAGGGATCTATCGCTTACATGTGTGTGATTGTTTGGACCATTACACACGATCACGAAAGGGGAAACGTTTGTGATTTAGGTCCTATTGGACACGGTTCAGAACACCTAAATGTGTGAGATTGTTTCAACCCCCACACACGCTTCATCTAAGTCTATGATGGTTCATTCCATTGTGCGTGTTGACCTTCTACTTTATGAGTGAGATTGCGTTTAGCATCGGACAAGGTTGATTTAAAGCTCATGTGTGGGACTAGGAGCTATCGCACACCATCCAAAATCATTTCGGGGGGGGGGGGGGGGGGGGTCTGTTGTAGAGTCCAAGCACACTTGTTTCGTTGTTCCATACCATGTGCGATGATTGTGCAAACGCATACAATTTGATTCTCGACAACGTGTTTCTTATCCTATCATACACACTCACTTGTAGAGAACCGTGTGCGATTTAACTAAGCACAGCCAAATAAGATTGTCAAATTGAAATAGTTATACAAAAAGAAAATTCGCGAGAATATGCACAAATATTGCCCACGTTATTGTAGGATTGAAAGGCGTCTAGAGGGGTGATGGATAGAGATTAGCAAGGACCAATTAGCGATTATAATGTTTCATAACTTTTAGGTAGATTTTGGCATCAGCTAAATAGCAACAAGTATAGCCTACACATGCATATCTAGAGTATGGGCAGTGAAAAATAACAATCATGCAAATGTTAGTAGTTAGGTACTAGAGTTTGAGATTCGAAAACAAAGGTTGACCGGGAAGATTTTTGGCCCGTGGTTCCGATATATGGTGCTATCATACGTCCATGTTGATAGTGGCTTCAATCTCCCGGATCAATGATCTCAGGGATAACGGTTGCGAGATTCCACGAGGGAATCGAATCCATAAAGGGCTCCACCTACAAAGGGTCCACGAAGAAGCAACTTTGCATATCCCATCATGGCTTACGCCCAAGAGGGACTAGCCTCATTTCGGGTAGATCTTCACGAAGTAGGTGATCTTCTTGCCCTCACAAACTTCTTGGTTTCTTCACGAGATTTGAAGACTCCCAAGAACACCTAGTCAATCTAGGAGGCGCCACCCTCTAAAAAGTAATAGGTGGGTTTGTTGATGATGTACTTATTGCTCTTGTGCTTCAAAAGATAATCTCCTCAACACTCAAACACTCTTTCACGGATTTTGGCCTTGGGACGGGAGAGGGTTTGGGTAGAAAGCAATGAGATGACTAGAAGTCAAGGTTCTATGGCTGGAGTGGAACCCCTGTGATCTCAACAGAAGGATGCGGAAATCTCTCTCAGAAATATGGGTATGGAATGTTTATGCTTCCCTCTAGTTGCTCTTTGAGAGTTTGGTGGAGTGGGTGGGGTATAGCAGCACCAAATCCAACCATTACACATCTTTATGCACTATTCAGTGGGACCGGGTGAAACCACTCGGTGAGACCAATCAGTACAAAAGGTTTGAACTTTAGGCGTTTTCAATCAATGAGACAGGGTGAAAACGTTTGGTGGCTCTGAGTTGTGATGACCTAAGCACCTTCCATACTTCAGTGTCACCGACTGAAACCGCTCGGAAATTCCGAATGAATTTCAGTTGAAAACAGAAGGTTGGCAAGTGCTCTTCGTGGGAGTGAAGTGTCAACTCGGTGGAACCGAAGTTCTAGGGTTTAGGCAACGACTATGTCATGAATGGCTCAATGACTCTAGGTGTGTCTCTTTCAGTGAGTCTGAGTTTCACTTAGGGTTTGTGACATAGTAGAATGTGAGAATTTGAATGAGGCTTTTGGAGCTTGATGTCTAAGCGCTTGAGTAGTGAGTCCATGATCACAACTTCATCCCCTTTCGATATGGCATACCTATGGACTCAGTGTGATCTTGGATCGCTGAAACATAAAATGGAGTCTTGGGGCTTGGCCAACACTTGTACTTAGTATCTTGAGGGGTCCACATTCACTTTCCAAAGTTTTGCCTAAGTTGAACTTCCTGAAATACTCTCAAGGAAAACATTAGTCCAACAATATGTGTGTTGACATGAATTACCGAACGATCAAGGGGGTGAATGTGCTTTTAACCTCTCCCTTTTTTGTAATTGATGACAACATAAATCAAAGCTGTAATGAAGAAATATTAATTGAAGAACAATATGAAGTTTTGACAAACCTGAGATATATAGGAGCTCCCCCTAAGATTAGGCATATTTAGAATTTTTCTTTTGAAATGCAAATGCACAATTGAATAGGTACCGGAGACTCTTCTATATCACATGAATCTTGGTGGAGTGCATCAGAGCATAGGGACATGAATCCTAGCTAAATACATATATTTACAACAAGAAAGAGATGACATTAAAGTGAAAGATACACACACAAAACTGAAATACCAAGCAGAGATTCATGAAGAGATAAACTTGTGAAAATAAGGTCAGAAAACACAAGGATCTCACTGAGAACATGAAAAGTACTGCAATTAACTAAGATAGGGAAGACATGCATAAGAATGAGTACTACTTGTATGAAATTTAATGTTTCCAAAGAATTTGACTGAAACAAATTCAATAGGATCTTAATAAGATCCACCCCCACCCCCCTCCTATTGGATTTCTTCTCCCCGTGTATCATGAGACTTTTATTGGGAGTAGGTTTATGAGGTAAGAGAAAATCTTGATAAATATCAAATAACAATTTCAATACCAGTTTCTCCCGATGTGCATATCACTTTTAATAGATAAGTTCTCACCCCTTTAGATATAAGCTTTGATGTGCATATCTCTTTCCCTTTGACATCAATTTCCAAGAAGGGTTAAGTCCTCTTGTTTGTATATGTCAAATGGTAAGGATTATAAATTTGCACAAGAAGTGTCATGGTAATTTGGAGAGTTTGTAATAGAGGGTCATTGAGTAAAGCCCGGAAAGTATAATTAAGTATAATTCAATAGAAAACGTTTGGCAAACTTTCTCTTATATGTGCAGTTTGGAGTCTCCAAGCAGAATCAATTGGATTTTTCGATGGCTAGTTAATGATAAGGAACATGCTTCGATGTTACCTTAGCATTTTTCGTCGGTCTGACCGACGTGCCATGGAATAGTCGATTGAATATTTCGGTTTCACCAAGTGAGTGAGTTTCATTCGGTATGACCGAGAATTAAGATTGTAGAAGGTTCAACTCTGGTGTCTCTGAAATTTTTCCTTTTGAAGGGACTGATTACACTTAGATAGGGGAGGGAGGGGGGGTTTGTACTGTCACCGGCGCCAGGCGCCAAATAGGGTTTGGGACTTCCCTGTTTAGATTACAGTTCTTTATTTGCTCAAAAAGAACAGCTGAGGGAACTAGGTTTGAAAAAAAAACAGCTCAAGGAAGTAAGCCTGTAATTCTTTGCTGATATGGGCATAGCTGGCAGCGGCAGCTCTATAAATTAACATGACGATATTTGGATGCTTCAGTGCTCAAGGCCAGGAACGGGCACTTCAACAAAAAGGAAGAAAGCGATCTACCATATGTCAATATTCGTAGTATGCTTTCTGTTATCCTCACCTTGCAGTCGGAACGAGATCCTCTGACTCAAGGGAAGTTAGTATACGGGAAAATATCTGGTGCTAACTTGCCTTCTCTATTTTAAACATGAAGGCCATTGTACCTACCTAACTTGCCTCCTAAATGTCAGAGGATCCACAGTCATCAGAACACAGCGGGAAACAATTGTACATCATTTGGATTATGAGATCAATCAATCTCCAGTCAAGAGTTTTATCTTACCGCCAGACAAGTTGCGCCGTTGTCTCCCTGCTGATCAGATTTAGTAGTGAAATTACATGACAAGCGCAACAAAAACCAACCCAGAATGCAGTAGTAGCTTCGATAAGGATAGCATCAAACATTAGTCAGTTCGGTTCCATACAAGGTACATTTCAGAGCAGCAACGAGGAGCTTTGCCGTCGCTTCCTGAAACAGTTTTAAGCTAGTCATTTCACTTCACAGACTAAGGTACACAGAAAAACCTAGTGCTGAATTTCTGGGAGCCATCTTCTCAGAGCAAATGGAAATTTCATCAGCGCTCCTGATAGACAACAAGCTTGTTAGTGGCCCAATTTGTTCAGTTCAGGCCAGAACACAGTTAGTTTCACCCAAATAATTCTTCGATCCAGTGACAAACAGTTTATTCTCCCCTCTCTTCACATAGAGCAGAAAAACTGAACCAGAATACTAGTTCTCATGGACGAGCACCAGTCAGTGCTACTGGTACTTTCAAGTGCATGCAGTCGAGCGATTAGATCTTTTACCTTCCATTGCATCCTTCTTTTTTCTACAACCGGAACAAAGATAAGGACAGCTCGATGGTGTTGACGGGGCAGAGCAGTAACCTCCCCCATTATCTGTTATTAAATCTTCGAATGGCACTTGGTCCACTTGACAGATCGCACAGCGAAATGGGGGCAAATTTGCTTTTGACAGGGAATTCCTACCCAACCTGCAAAAGCCAGGGGACAAGATGTTACTATGCTGTCAAAAGGCTTAAAATGAACACGGTGAAGTAGAATACCAGATGGCATTCCTCAAACAAACAAAATGTCAATCAGCAATATATCTCAACAGCCAAGTGGACAAACTGATAAGAGAAGCATGTAATGACTGAGGCCATTAATTTATTATACAGCAGATTGTATATGGCTAGATGCTGCGGTGGAGGTTGATTCCTCTTCCCAGATCTGGTCGGGGCCTGGTAGCGGCCGGCAGCATCCCGGTCCGATGCGCATCGGGCGTGCGGCAGCAGGACTCGGCGGCCAGCGAGGGTTGGATCCCGGGGCGGCGGCCCCGGACGTCGGAGGACTGTGTCGGCGGCTGTGGACTCGCGACGGGCGGCGGCCGCGGTGGTGGACGATCCGTGCACAAGACGCTTGATGGAGGCCATTGGAACAGATCTGGGTGAAGACCTGCTCGCGGTTGCTGCCGAGGCCGGCGATGGCGGCACTATTTGGTGTCGTTCCCTTGTTGAAGGCATCGCTGTTGAGAAGTTCCAAGCCACTATCTGCTACCTCCGGGGGAAACCCTAGATCAGTAGATCGGATGACGGCGGCATTATTGTGTCGTTTACCTCTTGGGGCGTCATTCTTGGAGGTGTACACGGGCTCGAGGGACCAGTGGACGGAATAATTGGTGGAGCGGTGATTCATCCTGCACATTAATGGTGACGATTCTCGGTGGCGTGGCGCAGTGGAGACTCGGCGCCCGATGTGTGGCGTGGGACTCGCGCAGGAGGGTGACGTTATCAGGCGTCGTGGTGGTGTCGATGGCAGAGAGACCGGGCAAGGTGGTGTAGCAGTACAGCACTGAAGATGGACTGGAGGCAGGTGGATGCGGCGGCCTCATACCCGGCAGGCGTCCTGGTTGAGAAGTGCGCCGGACTGGTAGGTGCCCCATACCCGGCAGGCGTCCTGGTTGGGACCTCAGGTCTTAGATGTTTAGGTTTGGCTGCGATGTATGGTATTAGGCCCAGACTATCAGCGCCCCTTCATCAATTGGATAGGAGTAGCGACAATTGTTGCTTAGATGGTGGCTTTAGTCTTACTGTTGTATGACTTTGTAAGGTCTTGTGAGAATAATTAATAAAGTGGCCGTATGCATCGCCCAGATGCAGAGGCCGGGGGTCCTCCTCCTTTTCTAAAAAAAAAGCAGATTGTATATGGAAGAGCCAAAGTGAGATGCTCCTAGCGGCAGATGAAGTTTGCTCATTCCAGTGCTAACCATTCTTGAAAACCTGATCTTCTACTGACAATGAGAAAAGTAGGGTCCGTATTCAGGCGCTGTAGCGGCATACAAGATAAGAATCCTATCTTTCCAGACCACCTACTAGTCTAAAGAAGTACTACTGCAAGAGAAATGCAAACTAACAAAGGTGATATTCTAACATTACCTATGTTCCGTTACTAGAAGAAGCACAACAACTCAATAAATGACTACACAAATAGAAGTCATCTCAAAATCCTCGTTGTCCATCTCCAGTCAGAATGTGACGAGCAAAATATTTTTCGTGTATTACTTGGCTCTTTTGACCTTGGTCTACATTCTAATTTTCAACTAGACGGCATATTTAAGTAATGTTTAAAGGACGATGCCACCACAAGAGAAATGGACAATGCCACCACAAAGAACAGAAAACAGTCACCATTTGCGTGAATACATATCTGGCAAGTACACCAGCTATATGCACCTAACCAAGAGAGTGGAAAAATAGGTCCAGTAATTCAACAGCACCAAACATAAAGGCATGTCTGGTACCCAGGACATGGTACATAAGACCAATTCATGGAGAGCTTGTGCAATGTTGCTTTACTACTTTTCATGAAATATTAAATACAGTAGCTACAGATGATTGAACAACTGACGCCCAAAAAAAAAGACTACCAGTGCTAATCCAGAAACGTTCAGTTAGGGGGTGGATACAACCACTTGTTCTTCACCATCCAAAAGATGTATTGTATATCATCAAACTAAACCAGGGATAAGGAGATAAAAGTGAAGCAAAAGGAAATTATCCAATGACAAACACAAAATTCACATATGACAAATAAATGCACGACTAAAAACCATGTACTTTACTGATATGCATAGTATATAAAACAATATGAAGTGTAAGAGAAAAATAAGAACATGCCTTTCTTCCAACAATGCAGAGCCTTCTTCAAATAATTCCTCCACAAATCCAAATGAAGTAGACTTCTTTTTGTCACCAAGCTTTCCAACAGAGCTATGGGACCTCCTACCAAAAAGAAGAAACCTCAACTTGTTCTGATTTTGCTTTGGAGACGATGGTGGCGGTGTTGAACAATGATCAGATGGGATGATATCAACAACTACACAAGTTGTATCATCTTTCAATCCAGTTGTCTTTAGAGCTTGCTGTACAAGCAAAATTGATCTCAGTTAGATGGTCAAGACAATCAAGCATACTGCAGAAAGTATGGGACAATTTAACAACTGCAGTGAAATGCATACTGACCTTAACAACAAGCTTTGCGGCCAATTCTGCAGGCAAGCCTCTGCACGCCTGCGCTGCAATCTCTGAGGACACTGCATCCCATATTCCATCTGATGCAATTATTAGCCTTCCTCCAGCACTAGAGAGCTATGGCAAACCCAAAACACACATGTCAGTCAAGATACACTAGAATAAGGTACGCTCATGGCATTTGATCAAACTTCCAAAATTCACCTTCACTTGCTTGACATGTGGAATTGGCACGATGAACTCCCCAACATCGGTATCCCCAATTGATCTTGAAAGGCACAGTCCACCTGGCCAGCATCGGAGAGGGCCAACCTATATAAAAATAAACATAACAATTTACCCCCAAAGTTTATATCCAAATATGCAGTTGCATCCCCAAACTGATCCCAGTAGAGCGGTACCTGCTGCCCACCGCAAAGGTTCAGCCGGCTGACCTCCCCTCCACTCGCCGTGACACGCTCCCGCTCCTCTACATTCTCCTCTAGCCTGTGGTCAACGGTTAGCAGAGAGACCACACCACCTTGAGTGTCAAGGATGCACCTGGAGTCTCCGACTGACGCCACAGTCACGGTGAACCCATCGATGACGACCAACGTCGCCGTCGTCCCTGACATTTCCCCTGCACCAATTCCCAGAGTTAACAACATCTTAGTGATGAGATTCGCCGGGGAATATAATGGCATTGCAAGGACCTCTCTCTGAGTCTCACCCTTGCGCTGGAAGTCAATATCTGTCTTGACGAAGCCTGCCACAAGCGCGCGCGGCAGCACCTGCAGCCAGTCCTCGCGGCTGATACCCTGCGGCACGGCGCTCATCACGTCGTCGAGCAAGTGCTCCTTGCTGAACACCGCCGCCGACACGCCATTGTGGCCGTCGAACACCTACAGTCAGCAGATCCGAGAAACAAACACGCCCTCACATGGCCGAACCCGAGAGAGAAAAAACAAAAGGGGGCCTGCGAATAAGACAGTGCGCGTACGGCGAAGACGGAAAAGGCCGAGGAAGGGTCGCCGGGGACGCGGAGGCAGTCGGGCTTGACCAGGAAGTAGTCCTCGCCGCGCTTGGCGAAGCCGGAGTGGCCGTACCGCACGAGCGGGCGCTCGGAGCCGCCGCCGCGGAGCTCGCGGCCGATCAGCGTCGCCAGAGGCAGCGCCGGGGGCAGCGTCTCCTCATTGGAGGCGCTCTCCATCACAGCCCCCTGCTGCGGTCCTAGCGAAGAAGCGTCTTCCCAAGAACCCGCTCGAATGGCGCCATTTCTTGCGGGGAAAAGCTCTGGTCGGCGGCCCCGGCGGGGAAGGCTCCGAGCTGGATCTGAGACGACGCGACGGGTCCTCGTATTCCCGGGCCGGCGTCGCAATGCGGGCGGCGGCGAGCTGGGGTTTGGGGAATTCGGTGAAGGGAGTAAAGGCAGAAGGGACAGAGGAAGTCCGCCGACTCTAGAGTGACAAGGTGGAGAGGAGTAGAGTATTATGATTTGGAGAAATAGTGGGGGGTTTGGTTTGGTCCAAATTATTCAAGCTAAAAAAAACTTACTAAAATGAAGAGTACTTGCAAGCTTTTTATAAATAAATAAAGAGTAGTGGGATGGCTAGCCCAGTTGGGCTACCTAGGACTAGTGCTGATTAGCTTAGCTATAGGAGGTCAATGGTGGTTTACAGCTTTAGATTAAGAAACATGTGTCTGCCTGGATTTGCTCCGCTTGTCGTACCGTCGAGTGTGTATGTCTTTTTTCTCTGCGGAACCATGTTGCCGGCTAAACTGGATGTCATGTTGACCATCGATGGTTTTGGTGTGAAGTCATGGACCCATGTGCTATTATTGCAAATCTTCAGATTCTCGCTAAATATACTTCTTCTGTTTTCTGAATAGGGTGCATATACATATTTTGTTGTTCAGGCCATACCGGGCCAAACGGGTCGGCACGGCTCGGCCCGCGGTAAACGTGCCTAGCATGACACGGCCCGTGACGGCACGACTAATAGCCAGGCCGTGTCGTACCGGCCCACGGGCGGGAGGTCCCAACCTAGGCACGGCCCAGCTACTAATCGAGCCGGCCCACTAGCACGCCAGGCCCGCTAGTTCGTCTGCTATTTGACGCACTGGGCGTTTTTAGCCTATTTTTACCTGTTGAGTCATATATAGATGTATAAAAAAACATAATCGGATCGTGTCGTGCCGGCCCGCGTGCTCAAGCTAGCAGCCCAAGCATGGCCCAGGGCATGTCGCGTGCCGGGCCCGGCCCGTTTAGCCCGTGCCGTGTCTGGCCCATGGCGGGCCGTGCCGGCGTGCTCACGGGTCGGCCTGGTTAACCCGACCCATTTGGCCAGCTATAGTTTAGGCATGGTCATCAATCAACTATGAGCATGTTTGGTTGCTTGTATCTTTTTTCTCCTTCATATGTGTCTCACCTGGGACATTCAAATACTTGTGTTGATGGACTGCGTGATATTTGGTTGCGTAAATTTGGCCAGGTCTGCTTACTTTGTACCCCATGTGATGATCTTATCATATATACCTTACATACTATCAGAACAATCACGTAAATAAAACCGTGTTACAATCATCTCACACGGCCCAAACTGAACATGAGACTTGACTGCTTCAACATTGCTTTTCCATTTGAGCACAAACTTGGAATAAGCATACTGTGCCTTCTATCTACTCTTAGACCCTTTGAAGAAGTTGACTGTGTAATGAGGCACTTATTCTTGGTTGTTTGTCATGAACTATAAACCCCTAGAACATTCCCTCTCTACACCACATACCACTTCACCTAGCATTGACAAAAGAGTAACAATTCAAGCAACAAGCAAAGGAATACACTACACATGGAACAAAAAAAACTTATGCATGCACCATCATATACCCAAAAGGCAAAACAACTTCATCATAACTACTATTGTTACAT